>NC_088877.1:42070802-42365973 GCF_032884065.1 Artemia franciscana | reverse complement strand
TTGGATTTTAGGGGGTTGGATGCCTCCCCTCCCTACATACATTCTGACATTTTATTACCGATTACATTTCAGTATTGTACTAATTTCAAACCCCAAGAGTTAATACTACTTGTTATTTTTACATTTGGCAAACAAAGCGGCTCATTCTAACGTAGCTTGCCTGTGACCATATTACAGGACGAAATAAAAACATAAAATGCGAAACAAGACAATAAAATGCTGCCAAAATTTATCCATACTGATTTGTATTATCAAATTAAAATAAAATTAAAAAGACAATTTATGACACAGCGTCCTCTACTCAAGTCAAAGAGATTCTTAAAATACTAATTACAAAAGTAATTATATCTTTCTTTTATCTCTTTGATTTTTTCTTTCGTCGTCGACTTCCTGATGTATGTACTGGTATTGACGAATCGGTACTGTTTCCTGTATGTTCTCTAAAATTGACCTAGGAAAGGAAACAGGTAAACAAACACGCCACACAAGCAAAAGAATAATAAAGCAAAATAAAACAGACAAATTGAAAATAAACAAACAGGCCATTCACATCAGACAGGTACACAAGAACTTAGCTCATGAGAAAGAAGACAATTAAAATAACAGACTAAATGGAAATGAATAAGGCACAGACAAACCAAAGACACCACAGATAAGAGTGAAAACCGGCTTTAGAAAAAAAAACAAAAAAAAACAAGTAATATTGGCGTTTCTGTTGTTTTAGTAGGCTATTAACATCAGGCCATAGGTCATTTGTTAATTAATATTTATTTCAATAGGGCGGAGGGTGGAGTAAGTAAAACAAATTATTATTTGGAAATATATAGGAAACTGCAGAATTGTCATAAAATTATTACAATTTAAGGAGGAGAGGGGACACGAGACACAAAAATCTCCCCTGCATAAATGCATGATTGAAAAAAATATAAACGAAAGAATGTAAGTAACGTTTCAAGACACTAAAGGATCATGGATACAATTCTTGCCCAATACATAAAGTCAGAGGTGAATTTCTGCATGAGTAACCAATGAGATATGAAAATAGTTCTAGAGTAAAAAAAATCAGCAACAAGATCTAGCATTTGGCGTTTCTCTCTTTGTTCTGGGAAACTGAGGTTGTTATTTACTGATTATTGATGCTCAATGAACAGGTAGTGAAAACCGTCTAACCCACAGTTTTAGCCTAAAACGGTTTTAGTGCATACCCCAAGTCGAAGCTTATAGATATATTACGTTTTTAAAGTAGTTAATAACCCTAAACTGTAGCATACTTGTCCTTTTAGGCACTTTAAAATGTGGGAAAGGTAAACAACTTTTCAATCAGTCACCATTACCAGCTTAAAGTCAGCTAGCCAGCTTAACCTGCAAAAGTTTTCTAAAACTCACCCACGACCACTTTGTGCAAAGTGGATTTTGAGTTAAAACGGTTCTTGAAAACACTTAATTAATTAATTATTCTAATACAATCTCCTAATTAATTACTCATTACAGATATTACAGCTTCAATAATCTCAATTATCTTCAATAATCAATTTGAAACTTTCTGTTTTTTAATTTTCGACGCTAGTCGCACTAAAGCAACACTCCTGATATCCCTTTTCTATCTCCTGCGTTAAATCGCCAAAGAAAGAGCTCCTTGGGCCCACACTCCTTGGTCACATCTATCAGTAGGACGAGATAAAGGAGTAAACTACAAGAGCAGGGGCGTAATTTGCTATGGGGCAAAAGAAGGAGGGGCAGCACATCTCAGTTACCCCCAGCTGAAATTTAATTTCTTCAAAGATCAGGTTAAAACGAAGATAATCCTACATAATTCAAGCATCCATGGAAACGGGCCAGTTTTCTTTATCATTATGGAACTATATTGCTCATCTTTTAGTTTTAACTATCATTTTCACTTAATTTGGGAACAATGGCTCCGACTTTGCCCCCCCCCCCCAGGCTTTTGACGAAATTACGCCATTGTACAAGAGATCAGGTTCTTCTACTTTTCAAAAGTGGTTCCGAGGGGGACCAATCATTTTGTAGTGTAACTTTCTTTTATAATATCATTCTGCCAAAAAATATAAAGCTATAAAAAATCATTTGTTTCACATTTTCCCTTTCGCAAACAAAATCACTTTAATATTTGCAAAACAAACAAGCACACGAGTAAGTGCAACTAAGCAGGTAACCCGGGAGATATCCCAGTGGCGAGTTCACCGCAATCTAGAAAACGCACAAATTCTTTAAAGCACAATAACAAATTAATTTTTTCTGCATTTGGGCTGTAGATTTCGAGCAAAGTCCCACCTTAATGGGTGTATCCTTAACTTTTGGGTAATAGTGTGAATAACAAGCACAGAAATAATAACGCTAAAATAGAGTAGGTTCTATTTTCTTATTCATTTTAGTACTTGGAAATTTTGCGCAAACACAGATAGACATAGTCTTTCTACCGTCGTATAAGGTAAGGAGGAATTTACCCACTACAATTTTTCTATAAGCCTCACAAGGCGTACAATCTTCAGCGACTGTATTACACCAATTAAGACAGGTCTTTAGCTGCACCAAAAATAATATTTAGACACGCTCGGACAAGTTTTTACTTGAAACAGACGTGTTAGGCAGCGAAAATCCCCTACTCAAGGGCAAATGAAACATTGTCGGTTGGTGAGAATATACTTGAGATCGAGCCAATCGACGGCTAGCCATATCGTCACGTTGTTTCCTGAATACCACTTCGTATTCCTACACACAAAAAGAAAATGTTAAGGAAGAAAATCAAAGACCAACGCCACCATTTTTAATGTACCAAGAGCATGAAAAGAAAAACTTTTTTTCTGTCCTGGACCTTGCCTATCCATACCTGAAAACGGCGATTTTCATTTTGGTTATTTCAAAATTACGAATTAATTTGGGCATTATACATTTTTGCCAATGTTTCCGCGGTCAAACGTGAAAATAAACAAGCAAAATCAATTTGTTCATTTTGATAACGCTTTTCCTACTTGCAAAATTCAAACATTAGCAATCGGTTGATGCAAAAAGACAACTACATTTTCAAAAGAAAGCCACGAGTTTTTCAGCTGCTTGATTCCATGTTTATTTAGTTGTTTTTTTTCTCATTTTTCACCCGCGTTTCTTTTTTTCTATTTTATAAAAAAGTTTTTTTTTAATTTGAAAAGTTTTCAAAGTAGAGAAAGTTTTCCTTTTTTATTTAATAGTTTTCTACCACTGTTTGGTGTTAAAAACTGAATTCACGATTTACTTTTTTGATATACATATTGTTGCACAAACTAAACCATTCTAAACAACCAAATTCCATTTCCACTGTCCTCTGTATTTGTGTTTCCACTGTAATTTACAACAAAAAATAAATAAAATATGCCTATCATGCCAGTTAAGGTTATAATTTAGTTTCACCTGGTATCTCGCCAAATAGTTAGTACAATATTGTGAACTTTCTTTTTTCTTTTTTTTTTTTTTACTAATTTAATAAAAGACTTTTTATTCCTATTCATAAGAATATTTTAAACAATTATACAAACCAGAGTATGGCTATTTTGTAAATATTTTTTTTTTCATTTTGTTTCCTAAATACTTTTTCGTATTCTTGTGCACAAAAAGAAAAAGGTTACAAAAGGAAACCAAATACTAACACCATATTCTTTAAGAAGAAGATACAGGTCAAAGATTTGTTAGTTGCAGCTTAAATTAAATTAAAAAAAAAAAATAGACATTCGTCTTAGCTTAGGTCACAAATTCGTTACATTTCGGGTCCCCCAGCAGGCTTTATTTTTTTTGGGGGGGGAGGTGGTCAGACAAAAAAAGAAATACGAAAAGCCAAACAATTTTTTCCAAGAAAAGCAGGAATTTATGAATTTCAAGATGGAATTGACTTTTGATCATTTATTTGGAAACAAAAATCGTATATTTTAACCGACTTTCTTCAAGATAAACGAATAGAAAGCATAAAGCAGTTAAAGAGATTTCTGAAAAAATACCGTTTTACTATAGTTCTTTTGACGTTTTGTTTTTGCTTGCTTTTTAAAAATGGGATTTGTGTAGCAACAAGAGGATTTCTTAAAAAAAAACTCATGTGTGATGAGGCGTTTAAACAAAAAGAAAAACTAAAAAAAGTCAAACAATTTTGTTTTGAGAAAACCTGAAACTGAATTTTGGTTGTTTATTTGAAACCAGTAGAGAAAAAGGTAAAGAAAAAGAAAGTTTTTCTGTAAACTTCAAAATATTATATAATTTTGTATCTTGTTATCAAATTTCAAGATGAGAGATATACACACATTTTCATGTTTTTTAGATGTTTTGATGGTGTTAGATGTTTTTTGTTTTTACCTCTTCAATATCATCTTAGTTACGGTAATAAGAATATTTCATTTTTGGGCAATAGCTTCAATATGGTTAATACTACTAAAAACACTAAATTACTAAAACACTAAAACCACTAAAACAAAAAAAAACACTAAAACACTTACTATTGAAACAAATAACAACAAAAATGACTCTGCCCTTCCATCATAAAAAAGCAAGAAGTAAAACAATAAGGAATTTTTTAAACTGTGAAACTTGCTCAGACTTCAAATTAATATTTTCGCCCAAGGTTCATTTATTTATTTATTTTATTTATTTGTTTATTTATTTATTTTATTCATTTATCCAAGGGTCCTTGGAAATAGGGCCAAGAGTTTCACTGTCTTAAAAATTCCCTATTTTAAAAATTCCATTGTCTTATCCCTCATTTGAGTCAAGGCAAAATCGGATCTTCACAATTTTTGCATAATCTCCCACGGTGTAAATTCTGTGATCCTTATTATACCAATTGAGAGGGGACTTAAATGTCCAAAGACTCTAACATAAAAGTACGTTGACAACATGAGCTACGCCAATGGCCGGTAATTCAAAAGGGAATATTTGCACAATACATCCTTGTTCCATTTACACTACACAATTATATGTTTCGTGTTAGGTTCCTTTTGTATAACACGACTTGAGCAAGAGAGACTGACAAATTTGTCTGATTTTTTTTTATTATTATTAATAAGCAGCAATAGTCTTAAGAAAGGCATGTCTTAATTGCCGAATAATGGTTATAGGAATTTTCTCGTAATTGTGTATTAACACGAATAAGGTTGATAGCGCTTATAAAGCTAAAAAAAAATCATTTTACAATTCTTGCAGTATCGAGAAAATATCCGTTATAGGTCTGGAATGGCTATTTGTTCACTTAGAAAAGAATTGCATCGCTTCTTCTAATCGTCTTACAAGTGAATTCAGAATTAAGAAATGGCGGAATCTACACGCGGCAACATTCATGTAAGTTTTCTAAGGGGAGAAACTCCTTATGACCCTTATTGCAACCATTACGATGTGGCTTAAGCATACAAAAAAGTTCCTCAAGAGTTTAAGATGGCCCAAATTCAGTTTAGGCATCAAAAGCGCCACCTTGAATCTATTTTTATAAGTGATACAAGAGGACACACCATATTTAATGAAAGAGAAACTTCTAAATATCTTAACACCTGAAAAGAAGAAAATAAATTCAGCCAGCTCATAGAGCTTGCTTTGTTTAAGAGGATGAAGTATGAATGCCCCCCCTCCATAAATATGTCACAAAACCCCTTTTGCATTACCCCGGTCGGACTAAAGCCAACAAATATACAACCTGGATAAGAATGAGACGATTTAAAAACAAAATAAATAAATTAATTTTAAGACAACTTTCCCCGTAAATTACATTGTAACTAGTCTAAGACGAAGTCATACGCTTGACAAGATTTTTCTAATATCAATTCCACAAAAAGAAAATAAAAGAAATTTAGAGAAGGCGTAAATACAAAAAAAGCAATATTTGAACGTTATCGAATTTCAAAAACTTTGTGCAACAGTCTTAACAAGCCTGAAGACACCCTGTTGCAACGGTATGCAGCTTTCGGCCGCTAAGTTTAAGCACCTGGAGGCCAATTTATGAAAATTAGGGGGGGGGAGAATATATATCTTTCAAAATATCAGGTGGGAACAAATATTCCCCTTGAGCGCCATCCCTCAAATCTCCCCCCTGGACAAAAAATACACATTTTTTTCTTTCTTTGATCATCTTCTTTTTTGTTAATTTTGGTCTATTTGTTTACAGTGAAAGATAAACTACAATATCTACAAACCACAATTTAATAGCCTAAATTTAAAGACCAAGATTATATGAGCCTCAGATTCATCACTTTTAATTTGTATTTTTAGCATGTTTTATTGAGGAGATTCTGAATTGTGAGTTACATTTTGTATTAGCACTTTTGTTTCAGCCTTTTCGATTTCGCTAAGGATGACTACTGGTCATATAGCCGAAATATCCGCCAAGGTTCATTACCGTCTTCAGAAAAAGTCCACATTCCTCATAACTTCTTGATCTTCGAATGGTCTGATGTACTCCGTTTAGAGAACATCATTACAAGTACATCATCTGAAAAATCTTTCTTCACCCCTTTCTTAATCAGAAAAATTTCCTGTGACAAGAAAACAAGTCTTCAACTAAAAGTGATACAATTTCCTATTCAATACTCAATGACAGGGTGATGAATATACACTGAACCAGTTTCAGATGCATCATATATATTGCATCAGAGCAATCATCAGCAAGGTCATCAGTGAAAATTATAGTTTCACAAAATGAATAAAATAACGAGAGGTCATCAATATATAATAAAAGCGAAATTTGTCTGAGTATACTATCCTGTGGAAAACAAAAATGAAAAAGAAAGACTTCAGAAGTGAAACTATTAGCCTTAGAGTAGGAAGTAAAAAAGGACAGAAGAGAGCAAGAGAGGAGCGGGAGAAAGAACTACTCCGTAGAGTAGGAAGAAAAAAGAATCGAACCCAAGTTTTGCTATTTCTAAACTTTGAAATTTCTTTACTACTGCTATTAACTTCATATTTTTATTATTATAAACTCATTCGTCCGAGCCATGTGAATTGGTTAGCTGGATTTAGGATCCTTTGTCCGAGAGGACGAGGGTTCAAATCCTAGTGTACCCAACTGTTTGGTTTGGGACGGGGGTCATTGCGTGACTCTGTAAGCCCACCCGGAGCCAACCCAGCTGTAAATGGGTACCTGGAGAAATCTGAGGAAGGTAAACAGGAAGGGTATGCGAAAGCAGAGGGTGGTTGGCCCCCAACACCCCATTGCACTTCCTGGATGAAGGGTCAAGAAACGGAGATCAGCACTGCCGGTAGGGACTGTTAAGTCCAATGTCGTATTCTTTACCTCTCTCTCTCTCTCTTCTCTTTCCTTTACTCATTCGTGAACAAGATTATTTCGACAATTTCGAGGGGCTAACAACACCTCTGTTAATAACGGCTTTAATCGAAATCGAACTTGAGCTCAAAATCGTTGCGAAAACAACCTGGAGGCAAACAGGAGACTTGGAGTCTCCTGTGCAGGCAGCCAATGTTAGGTGAAATAAATCAAGGCAAAAGAAAAAGTATAATAACAACACTCCTAGCAATTATTTAGCTTAAAAAACTTAAAAACAAAATTTCGCAAACCGCACTGTCCTGCCATAACGAAGAATAAAAAATAGAGAAATGAAGATCGCGGATGATGTTTTACAAGGCCAACGAAAATACTAGACGAAAACAAATAGCTTTCTAACTAAGCAGATGATTAAGTTCGTTTGAAAAGTTTCAGTTGCTCGTTCGGTATAATTCGAGAGCGTTGTTGCTTCTGGAGTTAGGTTCTTTAGGCTTCTGGAATTTTTAATTTTGGTAATTTTGATTTTATATGTTGTTGGTTTTTCCGCTTTGTTGTAATTTTTCTTTTAATTCTTTCGATTTGAGTTGTTATCTCTTTTTTGCTTTCCGCATTGTTTATTTTTCTCTTTCTATTTTTATTCGGTTTATTTTGTCCGCATTTTCGCTTAGAA
The DNA here is from genome assembly GCF_032884065.1 of Artemia franciscana. Taxonomy (NCBI): domain Eukaryota; kingdom Metazoa; phylum Arthropoda; class Branchiopoda; order Anostraca; family Artemiidae; genus Artemia; species Artemia franciscana. Next base: position 42,358,060 of record NC_088877.1, on the reverse strand, counting down.
GATGTGAACATGTTTCTATGAAATTTTCCCTTTTGGCACTGAAGTAGAGAAATGGTTGTAGTCCCGAAATATTCGTCTAGTATTTTGTGGGACTTAAAAAACTTATTCCGACCTTCTTAAATCTCTTTTTATTTTTTTAGACTAATTCTAATTTTTTTTAAGCGACTATTTCTAATTTAATCTGGTCCGGTTCCTGATACGCCTGCAAATTTTCAGCGATCACATTATTGATCACGTATCTAGTTTCGAATTTTTTTAATGTAAAAATTTGGGGGGTCCACGATTTGAACCCGAGACTTCTCACACCCTAAGCGAGAGTCGTACTACTAGACCAACAAGCCACACTTAACAACAACTATCATTTTTTATGCACAAATAAAATTCTTCTCAACTATCTCGATCGTATGCTAAGAAAAGATCTTTTTTATACTTTGTTAAAGTCTTTTTTTATTTATTTTTTTTTAAAGTAAAATAAACATGCCTCCAGCCGAAAAGAATAATATTTGTTAATACGAAGAATCACTTACGCCACTGGACTCTTCTTGTTCTTCAACAATGGTTTCATGTTCATTATTATTCACAATTCTTTCGTTGTCGATTTTAGAAGGCTGTACAATAGGCACTTGTGGAGGTGACTCCAAACTGTTTACACTCTGAAGGAGCATTTGAGCTTGTAACGCCTCCTAAGGAGTAAACATTAAATATGAAAGAAATTTTTTAAGATAAACTGTTAATCGAAGAAGAGAAGGACACCTGATAACAAGTTACCTATCATTTGCGTCAGAAAAGCCTAAATTAGGGGGGGGGGGGGCAAATTTCATAGATTGGGCTAGGGGGCTTGAAAAGCTCCTCAGGATAACCAAAGACAGTGTTCCAAATTTAAACATAACAAACACAAACCCAACCAAAATTGGTTCCAACACCAAAAAAAGTTCGCTACTAACATAAAGTTCAAAGACTAGCTTGAGACTCAACTTCAACTTTGTTTATATACAATAATTATCCCCACAAAAGGCTCCATGGCCTGTGAACGTAGGGAAAAAACATTACAATCATATCTATCAAGATTCATAATACAAGATAAGGGAAATAAACACGAAGAGGAAAAAAAAACACAAGAAATAAAAACAGAAAAATGCAAATAATTATATCAAACCTTTTTTTTTGATTATTTACACTCAATTGAACTGGCAAATACATAATACTATTATTGCTTATAAACACAAGAAAAAAGAATGAAAGAAGAATAAGAAGAAAAATTAACCCAAATGACTTTTCATTATTCTTTTTAAGATCCCGATGGAGTGAAAATCTCTGATATTCTTCCGCGGGGAGTTTTAAACACTATTACATGCGTATATAGGGCTAAAAACTGACCTCACGGTTGGAGCTCTAACAACAAATAAAACTCAAGAGTTACGAGTTCCATGAAGATTAACACTAACTCGGGATTGTAAATATTTCGAACAACAAGAAGGAAGTTGACCATGAAGATATTTATGAATTAAAAAAGCACAAGATAGAAAATACCGTGGACGGAACCTAAGGAGAGAATTTGTTGACGTACTATTCGTATTTCTACCAAAATACTTAAAACTTTAGGAGATTTCTTCGTAGGTGGTCAAACCAGAAACTTTGAACATGGTCGGACAAAGAAAGAGCTATTACACGTACATCAGGTCAAAACTTGAGCATTTTATGGGGTAAATAATTTCTCTTGCTAAAGATTGTCTTTGTCGGCCAGCCGTCTAAAATAAAACGAAAAGCAGGTGTGCCTCGAATGGGGCGGAAGAATGTCGTAAGGAAATATTGGGAAATGAGAAATGGAATGGGGGTGTAAAGAGGGAGGCTTTAAATAGATTGAGGTGGAGGAGGAGCATGCATAGATGTGTTGGTCTCAGGCAGCTTGGTGCTGCAATGAGTTGTTAGTAGTGGTAGATACAACCATATTCCAGGCATGATTACAATCACTTGGGAGGACAGCTAAAATATTTTTTGGCATCAAAATGGCACGATTATACCACAGACAATGGTGGGATTTGCGACAGTTTATTTCAGAATGGTGTATGCGGGTATGCATAGAACATAGCGGGTATGCTCTAGCATACCCGCCAGTAAAATACTAAAAAACTCAAAGGAAATATCATTTAAGCAATTTGGCAGCTTTGGGATTCCCTGCGGTGCACCCCGCTTTGATTGAAAATCCTGCCGACACGGTGACGTAACACTGCTTTGTCTTTTCAATCAAATATCCGTCAAGCCACAAATTCTCAATAGCTTTCGGTGGTGGGTAGTCCCCTGGTAAATTCGATTTTCGGCCCCTTTTCTTTGAGACAGTCAGCCAATACTGACGCTTCCAGAACAATTTTAAGGCATCGAGTCTCCTTAATTGTTTAATTTTCAACATAATAATACAAACTCTGAATAAAATATATTTTTAAAGATACAAAAAAAGGATAATATGGATGCACTCACACTTGTTCAATAGAATTGATTCGTATAGCTCTTAAGTTAAGCGAGAAAACCAGTTAATAAAGAAGACAAGACGCATCCCAAGATACAAATTTATTATTAGGGCTAAGTGGGGGACCATCAGGAGCGTGGGGTGAGGTGAATAGTTAGAAAAGTGACTAAGCTGCCCTCCGATCACTTTTTATCCTTCTTTGCTCACTTTGTATTTTTCGATTCTACTGTCTTCAGAGAAATAATTTCATTTTTATTTTTATCAGGTATGCATGTGGTCTTATTTTTCTCGTTTGCACAGCTTTTTTTTTATTTAATTGCTACTTTTATTTTGGATAGTAGAACATTTGCGTCCGCCTTTAAATCTTCCAGCTCATATGTAGATTTTTCTCCAGAGCACTTTCAGCCCAACACTAACTAGTGTATTAAGTATAAGATTGCAGTTCAATTTTCGCCTGATCAAAGGTTTTAGTATCATAGGCAGCGCATTAGCACCCATAGGTATATGAACTAGGAAAACTTTTTAGTTCATATATCTAGTATTTTCTGTTTCTTTTGAGTTTAGGTTTAGTATCAGTTTTGTTTTGGGTACATTATAGGTACATTATTGGTTTAATTTTTTATCATGTCTAATGCCTGTTTTTTCAACTTAAATATAGCCTATGTTTTATAATATATGTTTATTTAAATTATAATTGGGGTAGATTCTGTTCGTTTTTTGAGTTTGAGCTGAATGTCAGTTTTATTTTTGGTATATTATAAGTTCATTATTGGTTTCATTTTTTATTAAGTCTGATATAAAAATCCGCATCTAGCATTCATTCAGTGCAGTCGCATTTCGCTAGCTCTGATAATTTGTGACGTGTGATTTGACCAGTCAACAACTAATTGAATTTAAGCCGGATTAACTCTGTACCTGTTTGGAATAAATAACGAGTGAAATACTTTTGAACTTGTAATTGAAACTTGTTCGATAAATTTATAAACTTGTATACGATTACGGCTTAAGGATTATTTATGGATTGTGGCTGTGAGTTAGTATTCAGCACTACTATCATCTGAGTCGTGCATTGAAATATTCGGATTACTTGCAAATCACTGGATTACTAGCCCCACTCAAAGATAAGTTATTATTTATTCTCATTGCATTCATTTAGCCAGTGCGGATCATTTCATAATTGTGCTTATTGAGAACTTCTCTGTGGATATACCTTTTTCACTTAATTGTTTTTGGACTGATGCCGAGCCGTGAGTGAAATTTGCTTATCATGGACAATTGGAATACCAGTACGCTTTATTATTGCCCAGTTTTGAATTTTGCTCAGCACAATCTCGATGAGGGGTTGGACCATCAGTCTATTGTGAAATACGCTAGTGATTTTTTCCCGTATGAAGATGTTCTTGGAGCTAAGAAACTTTTATATAGCAATTGCTTCCCAGATGAGCCTATACCTCGTCGTTCGGGACCCAGTGCTAAGAATAGTTCATTGTCGGACATTATCGCTACTCTTTCTCGCTGCTCTGCAGAAAATATTGATATTCCAGAGTTCGTGATCAAATCCCCCTCTGAAGTCCCTAGCATTCCGGCGTCAGCTTATTCTATCCTTACCGCCAAAGTCAACCAGTGCCTTGATCAGTTAAAATCGCTTGCTCACCTCAATAGTCCAACAACGTCTATTAATAGTTCTTTGGTCTCAGATAGTAAGGGTACCAATCACAAACCCTCGTACGCCGTTGTTCTTAAATATCCGCCTCCAGAACTAAGAGACCCCGTTTCTCGCAAGGAAAAGCTTGATTCTTTCGCCGGACATGACGGTATTGTGTCGGTAAAGTCCGATCCGGTAAGGAAAAGATGGGTTGTTGTTACACGGGATAAAGTTTCCGCCAATTCTCTTGCCGCATCTGCTGTTGCGAGCTATCCAAATATTCTTGCTAAAGTGATTGATCGCAAACCTCTTGGAGTAATTAGGGGACTTCCCGACAGTGTTTCTAGCAGTATACTCATCTCCGTTATTCCTGGTCTTGTTGAGGCCAGCCAGATCGGCTCTTCTCATACATTCCGTTTAGAGTTCCTTGATTCCGCTGCACTAAAATCTGCCATCGCTACAGGTCTGCGCTTGGGTTACGAGTCTTTTAAAATATCGGAATACAAAGAATTGCCCAGACGGTGTCTTAGATGCCAAAGTATCCATCATTCGTTAGCTCACTGCCCATGTGCCCCGAATGAGATGAAGTGCTCTAAATGTTCTGGATGCCATTCCAATACTAAAGACAATCCTTGCTTAGAGGTTCCGAAATGTGCCAACTGCGGCGAAGCTCATGTTTCCTATAGTATGAATTGCCCAGTGATAAAACGCGCTCTGAACTCTGCTCCAAAATGAACCAAGCCACTATTTTAAGTTTTGCTTCTCTTAATATTAACGGCACAAAAGACAAAGACTTGTTAATTAATGAATTATTAGTCCATGACATAGTGTTCTTGCAAGAACATCTTTTGACCAAATCAAACGTTTCTAGCCTGAAGCGATCTTCTGTCCACCATTTCTTTTCGCAAGAGGCCAAGCAAACTAGAGGCCGCCCTTCCGGTGGCCTAGCAATTTTTTTCCGTTCCCCATCAAAGCCCTCTGTGATTCATTGTGATGATAACATCTTAGCGATTCAATGTGACAGTACCGCCTTTATAAACGTTTACTTACCTTGCGATCGACGTTCTATAGCATCGTTCACATCTTTCGCTAAATGTTGCTCCAGTTTAAAGTCTCTACTCGAAAGTCTACGTTTGAAAGACCTAAATTGGGTTTTAGCTGGTGACCTTAACTGTGACATTCTTGGTACCTCCGATAGATCAATCCTCTTGCTAGAATCACTTCCTAGCATATATCACGTCGCAGTTAAGAGCCTCCCATTCACGTATATTCATAACAGAGGCTGTTCAAAATCGAACCTGGATCACGTGATCTCTTCCAGTTCCAGCTTAATATCATCGATTGTCAGGGTGGACGAAGAGAAGATTGACGACGATCACCTTATTCTTAGCTGTAATTTGTCCTGTGAGCTATCTGGCAAAATACTTTCGGCTCAGCCGAAGTGGCATATGAAGTTGAATTGGGATCGTGCTAATGTCCCACTATACCTTGCTAGGCTAAATGCTTTACTCTCGACCATAAAAGTGCCATATCACCTGCTGCAAACGTCAGTTTCCTCTCCTTCAAGTACAGTTGATCTAAATTTCTATTATTGTCAAATCGTCCATTGCCTTAAATCAGCTTCCAAAGCTGCAGTGCCTGTGGATAAAGTTAGGATTGGTACAAGAAAGCCTAATTGGAACGTTGATCCTGAAGTAAAACGTGCTAAGCAAAAAGCCAAATTTTGGCTACGTATGTGGATATCATGTGACCGACCATCTTCCGGAGCTGTTTTCTCTGTGAAACAAAAGTGTAAACTTGAATATAAGGCCAGTTTGAAGAGGGCACGCTTGAATGCATGGCCAGGCCCCACCAATAAGGCCTCCTGGAATAAGGTTATTAATAGTGAGAAATGTTCCCCATCTACCCTATCTTGTCTCCAGCTAGCTAATTTTGTTGATCATTATAAGCGTGTGTTCAGTGTATTTAATAGTTTTCTTCAGTCTTTTTATTATAAGTTGCTTAAACCGCTTTTACCATACCGTCTCCTGCAGGCTCATGTCCAGCCTGTAGCAATATCTGAAATTCGCCGGGCTTTAAGAAAAATTAAGCGTTCAAATAGCCTTGATGGTGACGGCCTTTCTTACCGATTTTTTGCTTATGATTGTCCTGCTCTACTTAACCATTTACAAATATTTTTCCAGTCTTGCTTAGCACAGTCGCTTGTTCCTGATAGTTTCCTTTGTGGCCGTGTAACGTCTATTCAAAAGCGAGGCAAGGACCCCACGTCATGTATGAATTATCGTCCCATTACAGTATCGTGTTTCTTAAGTAAGTTGCTTGAACATTTGTTACTACCAGAAATTGAGTCGAATTGTGATTTTACGCCTTTTCAATTTGGTTTTCGGAAAAGTTTCGGTTGCTCCCATGCACATCATGTTTTAAGCCGACTCATGAAAGATGCCGTAAAAGCTAAAATGTCTTTATACTGTCTTACTGTTGATATTTCTGGAGCTTTCGACAATATTGTACACTCTCAGGCTCTATTTTCCCTTGCGTCTTCAGGTGTTAATCCTTCCGTACTAAGTTTATTGTCTTCTTGGTATTCAAAGTCTAAAATTCAAGTTTCCTGGAATGGCCAAATATCTGACCCGGTAAAAATTAATAAGGGAGTTCGGCAAGGTGCCGTATTGTCTCCTAGTATATTTAAATGCGTGCTTGCATCGTGCCTGCGTCCCCTTAGAAGTTCTGTTTTTTACGGTAATACTGGTTTGTCTTCTATTGCATATGCAGATGACGTTCTTCTTGTTGCCCGGACTCGCCGTGGACTGCTTTCTAATTTTACTATATTAACCAATGAACTATCTAAGATTGGACTGTCAGTTAATGCGTCTAAATGCGAGTTTATTTGTTTTAATAGCCCTTATGCGGTCGCTCCATTCGTTACTGGGACTGCAGTTCTACCATGTTCTTCTTTAGTTAGTTGGCTTGGTCTGTGTTTCGGTCCAACACTTTCCACTACCTGTTCATCCCTAGTGAATCAAGCCGTGAAAAACCTACGCGTCGCTTACGGAAAAATATCCCCAAACAAAAGCCGTTATAACCGCAACGGTTTGTGCATGATTTATAACGCTTATTGCGCCCCTGTGCTTTTGTTTTTAACAGGCATGGCTCATCTGTTTCGTAAGAAAGATCGACATACTCTACGTACGGCTTATTTCAGATATTGCAAATTCCTCCTCCGGCTTCCTAGATGGCACCGAAACAAAAAAATAATTGCTCGATTTGGTTTAGTAGATGTGCCTTCTCGGATTCGGTCTTCCAGTGATGATTTATGTAAAAAGACTGTCAACTTTATTCACGTTTATGACCCTCTGCAGCCTTTTTTCCATATTGATACTGGTTGATTAATCCATATTGTCTTTTGTTAGTTTCAATTTTGTATTTCTTCGCTGTTTATCGTATTTGTTTTTGTTTATTTATTCATAATACTCCGTACTTTGTGTTTTTTATACTTTACGGGTAATAAAGTTCATTCATTCATTCATATCTATTTCTTTTAACTTTGAAAACTTTCTTTTAATATCTGTTTTTTTTTTTTAATTAAAATTGTGATGTCTTTTCGCAATATGGACCACAAGAAAGACGACTTCCTTTATTTATCTAGTAATATTTGTCTAGTTCATTTACCTAGTAATCTCTGTTCGTTTTGGGTTTGAGTTGAATATTAGTTTCATTTTTATCCAGTTATTTCTTTTAACTTTTAGTTCGTTATTCATTATAATTTCTGTTACTTTTTTTTTCCTCTACTGAAGAAATATCTTTGCTCTTAACTAGTTTTTTTCCATTTAATTAAGAAGAAAGGTTATTTTATTTCTCATCAAGCGTGACATAGCGCACTACGTTCAAACAATTAATGTGCTTAATTATTTTTGTGTTTCTCAGCGAAATAAGCTTGGCAGCAGGCACGCCAAATGAAGAGGGAGAGGGAGGGCAGAGAAGGAGAGCCCCTCCGTCGATAAAAAAACTTTTTTTTACATATTTATTGGGAAAAACAACTATCCCCCGCCCTAGGATCTGAAAAACAGCATTGTTTTATATCTTCATGAAAGAAAACAACGTTGACCCCCCTCTCCCTAAATTTTCTAGAATTGACACCCCCACTTGTTTCTTGCGTTTTTTGTCTCTTAAAATGTCAAAATCCTACATGCTGATGAATTTTTCGTTTAAATAATTCTCTCTTTTCCAGTCTACATTGGCTAAAACTTTTTATTGGTACTTGTTAATCATTCAGAACACACCCATAAAGTGAAGTTAGGCTGATTCTAATGAAATATATCATATTATGATGAAAATGTAATACTTTATTAACAAAATTATGGGAACTACAGCAGAAAATTATGGAAAGCAGGCCACCCAGAACATATTATATTAAATACCTAACTAAACCTAATATAACCCCTAACCATCTCAATATATTAAATATTTAATTAAAATATACATACATTGTAGTTTTTCTCACTCAAAATAGGCAAATCATAGCCAATTGCAGAGGCAAACCAGTTTTTGTCACATATAATAGAGCGAAATGTTTGATTGTGTTCTGAATAAACAATATGTACTCTTTTTTTTATTAGACCATAGAAAGAAAGAAGATATGGATGCGCACGCACATACCTGTTCAAGAGATTTTAGCCGCGCAGCTCTCCAAGCTGCCCTCCGATCAGCTTGTATCCTTCTCTGCTCAGCCGGAGATAAGCATTTCTCATGGTCTTCAAGTTCAATAGAACCCTGGAAATAATTTAAAATATAGTAATTAAAATAAATAATTTAAAACCGATTATTGCTAGGCGCTGCACAGCCGTAATCAAACAGTTTGTGGTGGCAAACTGTGGTGGCAAGTAAAGACTGACCCGTGCTAATAGCAACTGAACTTTAAAAAAGGGACTTCGATAACAATAAATGCACAAAAAGAATCTGCTTTTCATGTTAACCCTAAAATGTAGACTTTATAAAGTTTAAAGTTACTCTTCAAAAGTTAGCACAATTTAAAAAACCTGGAAAAGTTATTATAACTAGAAAAAAGGGAGGAAACACACCCATTGAGTCACTACCTCTCAAGATTTAAATAGAATTTGACAACCCCCATAAATTAAGCTTAACAAACTATCAGGGTCTTTTAGTAAAAAAAAAAACTTTCATAAAAAAAACCTATAAGAGAAGGCAGCAAACCTCATAACCTCATAACCTAAAAAAATTTAGGATATGTTGAAGTTTTAACTCAAAGAACAGACGGTTTAGGGAATCGCTGCTCCCCTCATACATAGGATAATTTCACACTCTAAGTTGTATCCCGGTCTTTACTTTCATTTGAAACCAAATATTTTCCTTTGATTTAGTTCCTTTGTGTTTCAAAATGAGATTTATATAAAAATAAGACAATATCCACTGACATTATCTTTTTTCCAGACAATATCTGGAAAAAAGAAATATTATTATTTTAACAGAAATTACATTTTCGCTATTAATACTTCTAATGAAGCGTTGGAGACCTCAAAAATGGAGTGTTTGCATTACTGTATCTTTGTTTAGGGACATCTTTACCATCACGCTCTCTAGACTTGGGTGGTCATTCCCTCTTAAAGAGAAAAGGTATATAAATTGGTTTTAGATAGTTCTAAATCGATTCACTACAAAGAGCTTTTATTAGCAATATGTTAGTCTATTTTGGGCTAAAATTTTTGTTTTGTGACATAAAATGGCAGAAATAATGACTTGTCGCGTGATCTCTTTTCTTAATTAATTCGGGTCAAAGAATTTCAAAACCAGAATAAACTCTCTCTCGATATTCTGCACATACTGGTTCAAGCACATTAACAAAAATACAAAAAGAACATGCTTTCGTATATAGAGCTTTAAAACTTCCCATTTAAGATACTTCAAAACAATTCAATTAGCGACATGATTTTCCTTAGTGTCGAATCCCTTTATGGGGTCTTCCCCCTGTTAAAAAAAATTATATAAATTTCTGATGCTAATAACTAACGATTTTTTAAATATTTGGAACCAGCTTCAAAAGAAAATTTTGTTTATGTGCGGTGTTGCTTTGAGATCTGTTTTTCAAAGTTTAATTCCTGTTTTTGAGCTTATGGGCTTTCCAGTCATGACTATTGAGTCGTCTTCCAATTCCTCCCGTCTTTATATGTCTGCAATTTATATGTTTTGCGGTAGCTCCTTGGATTCAAGGTACTGAGCTATCCTGCAGTATATTTCGGCTTCAATACTCTTCAATACCTCTATATACCTCTATGTACTATACTATATACTTTCTATATACTGTATACTATATTCTATATACTTCAGTGCATTAAAGTCTAATAAGCAATGGTTTCAAGGTTTATATTTATTCATGAGGATATACAGTACTGTTTACTTTTAACTACTTTCTTTAGGTAAAAAATAGGCAAATAGGTAAGGTAGTTAGTAAGAAGCAGGTAAAGTTTACTTTTAATAATACTTACTTTTTGCTTTTTTTACATGTTGCTTTTACCAGCTTTTTACTTATGCTATGGGCCGTGCGAAGGACTTTTTTTCATAATTCGGCGAGGCGAGTCTTGTGACTCGAATTTTTTCTTTATTAAGTCAAAAATTAAGTTTCAAACTGGGTCAAGAAATATAGCCCAGCCATAAAAAATGGCTGGAAAAGAACTTGTAAGCAGCCAATTAATTAAGATTTTGATAAATAAAGACCAAATAGTGATAAAAAGTACTATAACGTCAGCGAAAATGGGTTTTATTAGTAAATGGAAACTAAATGGTTCACTATTTAGTGAACTATTTAGTGAACATATATATATATATATATATATATATATATATATATATATATATATATATATATATATATATATATATATATATATATATATATATATATATATATATATATATATATATATATATATATACTAGCTGTTGGGGTGGCGCAAAAGCGCCACCCCAACACCTAGTTGATGGGGGCGCTTCGCACCACCCCCAAGCCCCCCCGCGCGCGTAAGTTGTTACGCGCCATTGCAGTTGTGTCCCTGTGTCCCACCTGTGATATATATATATATATATATATATATATATATATATATATATATATATATATATATATATATATATATATATATATATATATATATATGTATATATATATTTTTAACTACGTAAAACTTGCGAATATACAACATTCTTGGCTGTCCCATTGTCTATGCATATAAATAGATTGTCAGGGAAATTTATGCAACATATAATTGTCCATGGGAAAAACAATCTGTATTCAGATCTATACCTCATTATTCTAATGATTGCCCTTGAGCTTAGTTGATGGTGAGAGGCCTCGGCATTCAGCACGTGGCAGGCTTCGTGGATCCTGATTGTCGCTTGTCTTCTTACCGAAGACAATTTGAGACAATTTGCTGTCCTTTCATACTGAAGTCTTTTCAAAAACATTTGATTATTAATGCAAGTCCGATTTCCAACAACGATATCTACTAGGCTTCAAACTTTTGGTTTTCTTTTTGAAGGTTTTTGAATTGCTGCAATCCCTTTTCAAAATACATAAAAACATTTTTGCAATTACCAGTTTTTTGCTATTTAGTGTCTTCAGTTTAATGTCTTTTCATAGTGTTTCTTTTCAAAGATATTAGATTACTATCAGTCTGATTTCTAACAACGATATCTATTAAGCTTCAAACTTTCGGTTTTCTTTTTAAAGGTTTTAAAATCGATGTAATCCGTTGTTATACTATATACAAATATTTTTGCAATTACCAGATTTTTGCTCTTTAAGGAATTTAATATAAACTATATAAGCAATAATATATAATGAAAAGAGAAACCATCAATGTAACAGCACAAACACACACAAAAAAAAAGAAAAAAAAAGAAAAAAAGAAAGGAAATAGAAGGAGAAAGGGAAAACTGTTTTCCTAAATTAGTGGCTAATATAGACCAGCACTTGAACGAGGCCTTAACCTACTCATCCATACAACCACATAGGTCAAACAGCATAGCCATACACAATCAACCATAAAGAATAATCCATGGACAGGCAGTCATGTCGTCAATAAGTATAAGTCGTCATTTACCAAACAATAAAAACACTAAAGACAAATAATTCAGAGGCAACAACCCAACACAAGGGCTCATCAGGAGAATACACTTGCCTATAGGGTTTCGGCATTTTAAATTCTCAAATACCCAGTCAAGTGTTGTGCCTATCACAGAATATCCATGGCATCCCCGTGTCAGGTATCACCCCCAAAATACATGCCTATGAAAAAAAAAAACCCAGCAAATGTAGAAACACCAAAACAAACTTATCCTGTTAATATATTCCTCTTTTTAGCAACAATAGGTAAACTAAATGTGATAAATTTTACCAAATCACAAATATTAAGACATTGCAAAAAACCTGAATGAACTAAACAATTATAGAATTCATCTTTACCATGAGGCTATTTAAAAAAAAAAAAATCCGCTCTATTAGAAACACAATTCAAAATAAATGGCGCTGCATCATCTTTTCGCGAACCTCCAAAATTAGCCGAAAATTTCTTTAAGTATTTCCAGATAATTCTTATGGTATTTATTTAAAAGTTCATTATAATGAAAACTTAATTTTTTAAATTGCCAAGTTAATTTATTTGCAGAAAAACCTCTTAATATCAATTTTTGGCTTAAGATTTTACATCTATTTTTAAAATCAATATAATTACTACAGATCCTTGCATAACGAAGTAACTGTGAGAAAAACGCCAAATATATATATATATATATATATATATATATATATATATATATATATATATATATATATATATATATATATATATGTATATATATATATATACATGTCGGCCGATAACCAATATTTTTTATCTGATAATGATACTGACCCTCATATCGGTCGGGCCCCAATCAGCAAACATGGCAAGGGACACTGCCAAATGAAGGAAACACGAGGCTTACCTCTCTTTCCATTTGCTTCTTGAGTCGATTAGCTGCTTTTGCAGTCCTTATTACGCCAGGAGTCGTAGGCTTCAAGTCTTCTTCATTGGGCTCATACTCAGACTTTTCTACTAAATTCTCAACACTGCAACAAAACAATAGCAAACTATTAATATAGCCATTAAATACATAAACAAACGCAAAACATATACACATCACAAAATTTGTTTGGCCAAATTGATATTGAGGCATCATAGACTGAACTAAGCTTGTTGGACCGGTTGCTATAACCCACTTTCGAGCACAGGCTTTAATTCTCAGGGCCTTCACCAGAATGTGTTTTTCAGATGCATTAAAACTCTTTTATACTTAAAGAGACAAAGCATTGAGGACCAGTTGTCATGCCTATTTTGGAGCATCTTATTTGATCCAAGATGTTTATTGGTTTCAAGCTTTTCAAAATACATTAGGTCTTCTTATCTTGCTTAAAGAGAAGCTAAAAAATTTTTTTTTTTTTTTTTTTTTTTTTTTTTTTTTTTTTTTTTTTTTTTTTTTTTTTTTTTTTTTTAAATAGCATTGATGCTATGCTTGAACCCTAGAACAAAGCCTAGGAACCTTGTTGAGAAGAATTAATTCCGAGTGATTTCTTTCTTTTTTCGGTCTATTGTAAAATTTATCATCCGTACTGTCAAATTTCTGCACTAAAATTTCTTCTTGTTCTTCTTTAAATTTGGCACCTGCTGCCACCAAAAATTGTATAACTGCCTATGGAGTTCCTTTTCAATAAAAATTGAATCCCCGATTTTTTCCTATTTTTTTTTAAATTTTTCCTATTTATATAGTTTACTATTTATATTATAGTATTTATATTGATATACTTTATATAATATACTTTTTAAATAATTAATTAATTAATACAATTCATTAATATTTATATAATATACTTAATATACTATTCATATATTAGTATACTATCTATATAGCTGTGCAAGATTCCACTTAACCAATTCAAACACTCAGATCTCATTTTCACTGTCCTTGGTACGCTAATTAAGAGACACTGATGGATTTTACGCTAAAATTGACTTAGCTGATCCTAGAAGCCTAGCTGGAATTATATTAATATTCAGAACATTTTAATTATTAAAGGAACAATTGAAACATAATGATTTACTAAAAAATAATAACAATAATTTAGAAAAAAAATTAATTTAACTATTGAATGTTTTAATTACAATTAGTTTTAATTAATCGTACAGCATCAAGTCTTTTGGTACTAAATAAGGATAGTATTTGACTGAACTTAATTCCATAACAATCTTTATGGGTAAAATCTTCCCAGGGTTCTGACTTCTGCGAGTGCAATCACAGAGTACAATGTCGTAAAATATTGAAAAACCTTTATTACTCTTGTTATTGGCTTAAAAAATTTTTGTTGTTGTCTTAAAAAATTTTTGTTATTGGCTTCAAATACAAAAATGAAGCGGTTTCTGTTCTTGTTACTGGTTGAAGATATGACATAACAAAACCGGGTAAAAAAGATGTCATTATTTGGGTTTCCTCTGTCACATACGCATAAGAGCCGTTGTAATTGGCTAGCTAAAATGCGTAAAATAAAACGGAATTAAGGCACCTTTTTGACAGAGTATAGGAGAGTATTTTTTTTTCTTTTTGGTGCAATCTTCTAGTCAACGCTACAAGAAAAAAGTTATAATGCTTTGCCTGAAAAAGAAACCTAAATATTTGCTAGTTTTGTATGTTCCCCTTGAAAAAGAAAAAAAATTCTTAAAGGCGGTTGAAGACCCCCCCCCCAAAGAACAACTGAACAAGGGGAGGAATCCTATTGAGATTTAATTTTTCTACAGAAATCAAGTAGATAATTATATAACTTTAATTTTATGGTGATTAAAAAATAAACATTACTCAAGCATAAAAAATTAATTATTCTTTTCTTTACCTTTTTCCAAAGTCTGATTCATCTCCTTCATCATCAACAGCAGCTAGTCGCGTTATGTTCTTCAATTGTTCTTCGCTCATTGACGCCACTTTCTTTTCTGAAAACACAATTAGAAAATGAGAAGACAAGCAAACAGAAGTTAGTAGAGATTAATTTTGAAAAAAAGATAGAAAAAAAACATAAAGTTCACATAAAGCCAAGACTTCCCTACTCCCCTGAGGGGGTGCAAAAAAGGATTTTGGGGCATATATTTAGCAAGGATTTTCATACTGTTACACAATATGTGACACATATAGGGTAATACTGAAGCAAATAACCACGCAGTGTATTCTAAAGGGGGGGGGGCATCCATGACAAAAGGTCAAAAAGAGTGTGAAAGGTCATGGTCATGGTAATGGACAAATGTTAGAAGTCACCATCTAAAATGGCAATTCTAGTATTAAAGCAAAGCAAACTAATGGAAATAGCCTAAACATAAATATATTCTTTTTATTTTTTTTTTTTTGGGGGGGGGGGTACATCTCAAACAACAGAACAAACAACACATAAACATAAACAGTCAACAGACAAAAAAAATAAAAGAAAAATAAATCTACTTCAAATACTAATATAATATAAACGTAATAAAAATTTAGACAGACATGTTGCCCACACATCACTTCAGTGCCCACAATTTTCACCCATCACTCCCTAACGTAGAGAAATACGACCTTTCCTTTTTTTGATTATGCGCACATACTCGGAAAAACTTTTTTTGTAGCAAAAAATCAAATTAAAAAACACCAGGCAGCTTAAATTTGAAATTAAAACTTTCAGTACAGGGGTTCGAGTCCTGGTGTAATTGATATTTGGTTTGGGAGAGGGACCAGTGAGGTGTCTTTGTAGGCTCAGTGAGAGTTGATCCAGCTCTAAAGTGAGCATCTGGAGAAATCGGCGGAAGCAGAGAACACATAGGAAATAGGAAATATGCGCGGATTTGCCATTGCTGGGGATTTCAATTTGGAGATCTCACCAATTCTTGTTGACAATAGTAGAAAACTGTCTCAAAGTCCAGCAGTTTCAGTTCGGCACGTATAGTAGGAAACGCAAGCCAGAAATAAATCCAATGTCTAAACAAACCTCAAATCAAAGGCCCCTTGTAAAACTACCTGTACTAATGCCATACTGATAAAAATAAAATAAGAGTGTTGTTATTTTTGTAATCATTTTAGAAAATAGTTTTGATATTGTTTGGATATTGAAGTAAAGAACTAACTATAACCTATGGTTATTAAAATAACAAATAAATCAACATGTGCTTGATCACTATAGTAAAAGAAAAATTTATAGCCCTGGTAACTAAAATATTAAAATATATACATTTTTCTACAAAAACTAAATCATCCGTATTGCAGCAGTAGCTAGCAACCTAGTAAGAGACAATCACGTCCCTTGCTAGGAAATACAATAGCCCGTAACTCCTAAAACTAAAGTCAGATCATAAACAGAAGTACCCTATTGGAGATGCCTTGTCCAATACCCCATTATAGGAAAATAGCTGTCCTTGGCTTGATTAACAAAGAAAATTCATTGGCTTGAAAAACAAGAAAAGTGGCTCCTAGCACATTCTGCATCGACATTATTCTTATTATCATTACTCTTATAATAACAAGAATTCTTATTATTACTCTATGGTAAGGCATTTTTCTTATGGGTGTTTTACTAGTAAGGAGAAAGTGAGACGTTAAATTTGTCATTTCTGAACATTCAAAACTAAAATGATTGGTTGTCAAGAATGTGAGACAAGTAATACAAAAATAATAATAAAAAAAAAAAAAAAATTATAAGATTCTTTTTTGGAGGTTCATTTTGTTTTATCATTGTTTCTTCTACACACACACATCAGGATCAAAAGCGACATATAGAGAATTGTCATCAAGGGCGCCAATTTATGAGGGAAATTGCCCTTATAGTGTGATAAATACTATTTTTTGGCATTTTCATTAAAAAAAGACTATCATACACCCCTGGATTTTTATAAATGCTTCTTTTTTTTATCTTTGTGCGCCATCTAAAACTAAATTTAACTGAAAGAAACAACGAAATAGTCCATTTAAAACTATATCTATCGATCCTATAGGCCTACAACAAACTTACAGCGTCCCAAAACCTCATTCAATGCCAAGAAGTTCTTTAACGTACCATATTTACACTTTGCTAAATTGTAAGAACTAAAGACCTCAAGAACTGATTCTCACCTTCTTCTTGCCGAAGCTTCTCAACTTCATCAGCACTTAAAAACGTAAATCTTTTGTCCTGTCTTGGCTGCACAGGCGACTTCACTGACTCAATTTCCTTCTCGAAAAATCGTTTCTTTGCACTAAATGTCATTTTACACTTATCAGCCGGTGACTCTTCAACAACCTGCTTAGCTGGAGTCGCTAGGGTTGACTCAACGGTAGCCCCAATCTCCGTTGGACCTCTCTGATATATTCATAATAAGTTAAACATGAGACATAAATTATAAAAAGAAAGCTTGATTAAATAATTTCTTAGACCACACTGCTTTTCCATTTACGGAAAATTTAAGAAAAAAAAAAAAAAAAAAAAAAAAAAAAAAAAAAAAAAAAAAAAAAAAAAAAAAAGGTTTAAAACGGGTTTGAAATTAAAACCCGTTTTTTTTTTGCTCAATTTTCCGTAGAAAGCTTGATTAAAAAATATCACAGTGATCTTCCAATAATTAAGATTTAAATATAATCATTGTAATGCTACTAAAGACAGCTATGTAATAAGAACAATAAAAATAAAGTTCTGGTCCCAACAAATAAGGTATTAACATAATCCTTGAAGGGTTAATGATAACAAAATAATAAAAAAAGGATCAAGATTCTTCAGAGACATCTATGGTGCAAACGGCCCCGAATCGATACTTCAGTTGCTGAGTCTTTTTTAGAGGGACAGGTAGCAGACCTGTCACACAACCTTGCGGGTAGCGGGAATCAAGCCCCAGACCTCCTATTACCTAGCAGAGTATCAATCCCCTGTGATGCCATGGGATCGTGTTCATGATAATGGGTTATAATATGTTACACAATTGTAAAAATTTATCACATACCATGTATTATTTTAATTTTGAGGCCTAGGTTATTATGCACATAATTTCATGAAGTTTATGTTCCCTGTGAAAACTGCAGTTTTACGACAAGCCGTAATTTTTCGCAGAAAAAAAAAATATCAAAACCAATTTCAAAAATGCAATTCTGTAGCAGGATTAGGCTTAACACTTAATTCGTCGGACAGAAAAAAACAAACTTTAACTTGTTCAATTCTAAATTAAATGGATTTGAAGAAGTTTCCTAAAAAAAACTTAACATAAAAATCTGCTAAAATTTTCCACTGCCTAATTTTGTAGACTTGTTACGATAAGCGATAGTTTAAATTACTTTAGCGCGACAAAACACTAAACGTAAAAAAAAGAACATAGGAAACCTTCAATTCTTCAAAATTCATAAAGTAACTATAGAACCTTATGGAATCATGGGCGTCCCTAACTGAATGGTTAGCATCCTTTGTCTGTGAAAGCAAGGGTTCGAGTCCTGGTGTCGCCAGTGATTTGGTTTGGAATGAAGCTCAGTGGCATGACTCTGTAAGCTCAGACAGAGTCGACCCAGCTTTAAAAGTTTACCTCTAGAAATCTTGGGAAGGTAAACGGAAAGGGCGTGCGAAAGCAAAGGATGGCTGACCCCCCATTGTACTTCCTGGACTAGGGGCCATGAAACGGACACCAGCCCAGCCGGTAGAGATTGTAGAATCCAATGCCGTGTCATTTACCTTTACCTTAGCGAATCAAAAGGATTATTTTAAGGCAGAGTTACATCTTATTATCCAATTTTTTTCCTCACTTGCATGATTTTAAGTGAAGTAGATCTTGACGCTATTCCCTAATAAAACTGAACTTAAAATTTTCTTTCTAATTTACCATGGCTGAATCTTGCCGAAGTGTTACTGAGCCTGATTACAAATTGATTTGCTTTACAAAATATTAAGTTTATGGAATCTCAATTTGAATGGTTCTCTGATTTGACTATTTTAATAGGAGGTCGAGAAAGCGATTGTTTTAATGCGGGCGGTAATCTTTATAGATTGTTAATTAGCTTATTACTGCTTTTTTACTTCCAAACTTCGCTTTTTATTATAATGTGACTTTTAACCTAACTTGCATTCCTACTATAGTAAAAACGAAAAACAAATAAAATAACTAAAAATTAATCAGTTTAGCATATGGCCTGGTGTACCACAAGAAGGAAGGTCACTATAAAATCCGTCAGAACATTCTCTCTTTCCTTTTTTTTTTGAGAAGTCCCAATACAAGACAAGTCCAGATCCAGTAGAATATTCATCAAGTAACCTTAACACTCACTTAAATCCCTAGTCCCTTAAATGTGAGCTTTTCATTCCTATGCTTTTAAAACTATGCGTGGGGGGGGGGTGTTGGTCCACCAGCACTGCCAGCGAATCTTGACTGGCTTTAAAGCGCTAGTTCCCAGCTTGGTACACGTAGGGTAAATATTAGTTACGCAGAAAAGCCAAAAGTTGTTCACCCTCCTTCACCTCCTTTTCATCTCAGAGCGTTACTTTTTCCACCACGTGAGGCGAACTTCCTGCTACACATGACGCATGCCATATGATACACATACATTTCAAAAGGGAGAAGCCCCTTGCAGAAAAAAAGAGTTAACTAAGCCCTTACCTGTTCCCCAAAATCTTCGTCATCGGTTATTGCCTGCGAATCATAGCTAGGAATAGGAGAAGTAGATGAATAGAGCTCCCCTGCAAAGCCGTCCATATTAGCATCATTTAATTGACGTGTATTTTCGTGCAAAGGCTGGAAAGAGCAGACAGAACAAACGTGAAAAAAGCATGCACAAACACAGAAGCAAAACCGGCAAAAAGAATAAAAATCACACACAAAAAGTAAAAGCAGAGGAAAGAACCATTTCCAAAAAAAATGTTATAATCGCTAAAGCCGAATATAATGGTAAAAGGGGCTTAGAATAAGATGGTATAGCCTATGCACAGTCACCTAGGGGCCCTTCTTTCATTCTGTTAAATTAAGCCGATCTACAAGAATGAACTTACCTAGCAAAAAAGTCTTTAATTTCTCCGTTAATGTTAATTTATAAATTGAATATTATTGATCATTGTAGTAATTCAGAACTTGGGGTTATTCATATGTTACTTCACTAATTACATGCGATTGTCTTTCTCTTGCGTAATGAACTATTCGTATTTAGTAACTATCAATTCTATTACTCAGGATCAAACAACTCTAATACGACTAGACTCGACAAGAGAGTGACAGAAAATAAACTGCAAGTTTAGCGTAACTAGTATTACACATTTAATATGCTTTCAAGTATAATTAAAGAAAAAAAATTATAAACCAACAGGAAGTAATATTATATGATTCAGATTTGAAGCAAGCATGTACAAACATCTCTTTCGAGAGGGGGGTTTCAGGAGGGGGTTTTCAGAGTTTCCAGGTTTTCCAGTGAACTTAAACTCATATCTTATACAGATATTAGTGGAACTAATAATTAAGGGGATAAGGCATCTGACTTCAAGGAATCTCCCGTCTATACCTGGAAACTCTGATAACCCTCTATTATACCCCCCCCCCCCAAAAAAATAAATAAAAACTAAGTCCAGTTAGCATACGTAATTTTCTTAAAACTAAAGACAAGAGAAATCTCCAGTAGCAAGGACGATAAAAGCTTCTATTAGACCTAGGGCCGTATTCAGGATTTATATTTGGAGGGGAGGGGGGTTAATTTTTTTTTAACACAACAAAATTTTTTATACATAATTTTGCTATGTTTTTACGAGCCAAGCAAATATTGCTTGGAGGGGGGGGGGTCAAACCCCTTACCCCCCTGGATACGGCCTTGATTATATCGTACTTCGAAAAAAATGCCCAGTATCAGTCACTCTGGAGGAGGGGAGCTGTCCCCACCCCTGAGCACCTTTTACTATGGTCATGCATACAATCAGTCAGTCATAATCCAGACCAAATGAAAAATGCATAATACACAACAATAACAGGATTTTGAGCAACAGCAGTGTTAAGAGTCGAGGCTGTATGACAACTGATAGTTCAAATTCAATAGGATTTAAATTTAAAAAGTGACACATAACAGAACACTTTGACACAATACCTTGTGCATTTGTGCACATTGAGTCCCTTAATGATAATGGACTCTCACTACATCTACAATATCTAAGTGCCCTCAATTTTTCAGCCTCCACTTTAAGCCACCATTTAATGTAAATTAATTTAACACAAAATCTCCTCTACTCTCACCCCTTGAAGTTTTAATTTCAAAACAATAAACAGAAAAGATCATCCTTATGTTTTAGTTTTTGCTTAACATTCTTTTTTAAAGAACTGCGTTCTAGTTCTTGTCGAAGTGTCAATGTCCTAGCATACGGAGATCTAGGGGAACTTTAAATAGCACACACTATTTGAAACTTTACGATTACGCTGACGTCACCAATCGATACAACACGAACCTCTTTCGAAATCTATACAGGAGGAAAGTTTGTATACAGAAGTAATTTTGAGTTTGGACGGTTAAGCAGATACATGCAAAGACTGATAACATCAAAAATAAACACAATAATATAAAACAGTATCGTAAGCCAGGCCAAGTAGTAATTAACAAGTAGAGGGCATTGTTGCCAAATATGGTGCATTTGAATGCTTCTTATGGAACTTACGCACTGAATTCTCCAAATTGGCGGTTTTTTTAAAAAAAAGCGAATTTGTCTGATGAAATGCACATTTTCATTTGAAAATTAGTGCTTTTGGCGCATTTCCGATATTATTGCTTTACTGTCTTCTACTTATAACTGGCAACACTGGAGGATGATTTATATTACAGTTAGCTAAATCACAGCAAATATCATTCAAGATTATAAGTTTACTATGTTAGGGTACCAGGACTGAATGCATTGTTTTAGTTTCTATAAAATCAACAAAAATCTACCAGTTGCATTTATTGTGCGAAATATAATTAGCATAGACAAGAAATATATTTCAAGCGAAGCCACCATAGGTACTTATACTCCTCAACCCCGATTTGTTAGTAGCTTCAATCTTTACTAACTCGAGCTTGTAATTCAAACAGATTTCCACAAACATTTTTAGACAATTCCTCTCGAAAACATGTAGCATATCTTCTTCAAGCGCCTAAAGTCGAGAGGAGCGGGGTCAGGACTGTGCGTCAGGCATTGTCAAGAATGACAATAACACCTTTTGAGAACATTCTTCATTACTTACTCTATACTGGGGGGTACATTTTCTTAGATGCATCGCAATCACGTCTTAATCCATTGTTGAACCACACGGCGAAAGTCAATCAGCAAATTGCCATTTCTGTCCCTGTGCACATGAAATTCCGACATACAAAGTTATGTTTGGGGTTTAACTTTTGCGGGGGGGAAAAGCGATTGCTGTTTGCTGTTTGGTTTCCATCGATCGGTTTTAGAGGCATTATAAGCTATTCCATCGATCGGTTTCCATCCGATTCCATTCCATCGATCTGTTTCAGAGGCATTATAAGCAACCAAAGTTTCATCACCTTTTTTTTCTTAAACTTCACAAATATATCAAAAAATGGCAATTACTTAAATATTTCTCACATTCAGAAAAATAATCACCGATCGAGTTAAGCGGCGAGACATTTTATCGGCTGAACCATCGCAACCTGGTAAGGAACAACCACGACCCATAGTAACCAAAAATTAAAAAACACGTAAAAGAAAATTGCCTTTTCTCGCTAATTCAGGAATTCTAACTAATATGTAAATTAATCTAAATAGTAAAATGATAGTTTGAAAAAAATTTAATAGAAATTCGAAAAATAGCCTGAGACCCCAAATTCTGGCATCTGATCGATATAAATAGTATACCACTGGATTGCCATGACCAGAAACCCTACTCAGAAAATTACAATTAAGTGCTACAACGCCCTATAACAACTAACGGTGAACCCAAATTGGGGTCATTTCATTCTGCCTGACACTGAAAAACTACAACTTATGGGCAGAACTATAGTCGCAGCGCAACGACAGAGAATAACAAAAAAGGATCTTACTTTCCAAACATACCTCATAAAAATCAACACCTATAATATATAATCCACTAAATAACAGCAAAAAAAAACTGAAAAGATTATGCGAAAGAAACGATAAATAAAACGGAAAAACGACCATGCATCATGAAAATGTGTTGCATGAAGCCGCTATTTCGGGTTAGCACACCTTTGAAACTTTTAAAAAGATTTATTTAATGTCTTTTTTATTATTTCATATTTTATTAACAATTCAATTTATAAGTTATTTGTTTGATGACATGCACACAAAAATACAATAAATTTCATTTCAAATTCACCAAATACACTCTATTCCACTCCACTCTACACTAAAATACACTACACTCTACTTCAAACCTAAAAGAAAACGAAAAAAGGATAATCTTTATTACACTATATAACAAAGGAACAGAAACAGACGAAAGACAAAATTTAAAATATATGTTAAAACTAATATAGAAAAAAAAATAGGAAGAGATCTTCCGCCAGATGAGGTTGACAGAATTGTCAATTCTGAATATTCAAAACATCCATCGCGAAAAGTATAGGCAAGTGATTCCAATAGAGAAAAGCCATTTTTCTCCTCCAATATTTGGTCCCATGTCAAAGGAATCTTTATCAAATCTAATGAATAACTTACAGTGCGGTGACACCCTAAAAGTAATATAAAGAAGTCTTCAAGAATAAGAATAAACAAATATACAACAGACAAATATCAACTATTGATATTTGGCCAAAGAGTATGGATAACTTATAAGAGTGAGAACTCGCGCTAGAGTTGAAAAAAAAAAAAAAAAAAACGCCATCTAGCGTTTGGTGACACTTGGCATCTTTTCAGTGTAATGAAAAGAATAGATAAATTGATAAGTGTAATTAGTAAAATTAGGGTCGTAATAAGTGTCTGGTCCCAGCGACATAAAAACTATTAAAAAGCTTGAAAAAATGCAAAGAGTTGTCAAACGCTAGACGGGGTTGATAGTTATTGGTCGACTAGTTTCTACTTTAATAAGTTGTCCATGCTCTTAGATTTGGGCTTTAAATGCGGTTCACAACCAATGATCTTAGTGAGCATCTGTGCCATGCCTTTTTCAGGTCTGTTTGAAATCAAATGTTCCTGGTTGCTGAAGCAAGTGGGCGGGGTCCGGGGGTTATACAAATCAGGTAATTGAAAAATACAAGAAATTACCAGGAAAACCCTTAAAATCTTGAGATTTCAAGGAGGAGATGGGCCCCCTGCATTACATACTCAAGTTATAATTGTAAAAAATAATATACAGAATTATGACTCCACCAATAAAGCTGAAAAACTGAAAATATAGCCAGCCAGCCAGATATATTTTGGATTCAAACAAGCCTGAATATGATGTGCCATAGTTCTGGCAGTAAAATGATCAAATGATGACTTGTGAGCCGCATTTTGAAGCCTCGATAATAAATACTAAGCCAGAATAAAGTCTGATTTTATCCCAAGTCGGTAGGAAAAAAAATATTTTACTGTTCCACATTTTTGTAAAAGTTGGGCATGTAAAATTTTAACATATATCCTAATGATAGCTTGGTGAAAAGAAGTTGGAAACGACAGATACTACTTCTACTATTAACAATTCCCCGTAGCATTAAACCACCTGAGGCCAACACAGCTGCCTACGATCCTCCTCCACCCCAATCTGCTCAAATCTCTGAACTTCACTCCCACCCATCAAGTCCCGACTTCCTTGAAATCCTTGTTTATGGCCCTTTCCCGTCTTTTGAGGACAATCTGCTTCACATTTGCGTTTCATAAACTTTGGCCAACGGATGACAGAAAACGTCATCCTTAAAACGTGGTCTAACCATCTTACCCTTTCTTTTCTTAAAGCCTTAGAAAGCAGGCTTGAACCATATTTTTCGTACAACCTACGGTGTAAATGCATGGCAATTCCACTACATAGGGAGATATGTTAAGAAAACAATTCTTTCTTCATAATATGTAAAATAATCCTAGTTGACATATTTCGCAGTGGGAGAGCCTTTATCATCACTTCTTCAACTGTTGTACAATTTTTTTTTTAACAAAATTGTGAAAAATAAACACAGATCATTTATCCTTTTTCAAATAGTCTGTACGTGAAAGTGAGACACCACCACCACCATCTACCAAAAAGATATTAATAGGCAAATATCGATAAATTAGGTTAAGTTAGGTAAGGTTAAGTTAGATAAGATTAGCTTGATGACTGTTGGGTGTTAGTTTTATAAACGATTTTCAAGACTTGAAGAACGGACATAAATATTGAAAAATGTGATCATAAATTGGAAATACAGTGAAAGAAGTGAAGATAAAGGTTCTCCCACTAGAAAATATGTCAACTAAGATTATTTTGCATATTATGAAGTAAGAATTGTTTCCTTAAAATATCTCATTATGGAGTAGAAAGGTCATACATTTGCAGCCAGCTTACTATTTGAGTTCAGTCAAAAAAAAAAAAAAAAAAAAAAAAAAAAAAAAAAAAAAAAAAAAAAAAAATCATCGGTCAAAAAACGTCTTCACTAGTGCTTAAATCAAGTGGTTTCAATAATTTAAAACAGAACTTTGCCAGTTGGAGATATTTATTGTCTAAAAGTCCTAATCAAAAGAAAAATAAATGTTCTATCAGATGGCATAAGATCTAACTTACGAAAAAAAATTCCACTACTACCGTTTAAAATAAAAAAGAAAGAAAATAACAGTACAAACAAAATAGGTAGGGTAGCTCACCATGCAAGGGGTAGGTTAAACATGCAATCCATGCTCCATATCCTTCATGTGCAATTTCCACATACATTTCATCCAAATCCATAAAACCACCACAAGTTGCTTAAGTTCTGCAGCTTGGATTATTCCACAATACACTACACCGATAAACGACGCTACGTTGCAACACAAAAAAGACACTTGATTTCTTATAAAACGTGAAATATTTACACAAACTGTGTCGGTATGTTAGCGTTCGTTTGCCAACGTTCGGCTTTCTTTTGCCAACGTTCGGCGTTCTGCTACATTGCATGAGCGCTTTTCACGCTATCTAAGCATCTTTCATTGCGTGAGCGTCTATTATAATGAGCTTGTTCAGGCATTATTTGCCCCTCTTTTGCACCTTTCTTTGCCAATATGGCAAAAGATGTATTAGCCAAATAATCCCTGCTAAGCTGGTTTTTAATATATTCTTGCTTGTTATTAGGTATTTTTCTTTGTTTCTTATTTTGTGTAATTTCTTATGATTGAATTTTTTTTTTTACTGAGTGGAAACTCTGAGAATACTTGAACGAAGTACAATCATAGAACAAAGTTTTGCCCCCTCCTTCATCAGGGAAATCAAAATTTCACGCCAATGCCACATGCTATGATTTTAACAGTTTTTTCTGATCTGATTATTTTTTTTATAAAAAAAATTGCCCAAAAAATTACAAAACCTTAGGAAATACCCTTTCATTTCCGGAGCAGCAAAATGTTCTTATCTTGTCGCACCAGTAAAAATAAAAATACAAGAAAAATAAAATAGTAAAAATAAAAGACAAATAAGTAAAAATAATCTCAGTTAAAAAAATCTCAAATTAATCTCAAAGTAAAAATAAAAGAAAACGCAGGCCAACAAACAAATAATAGGCATACATTCACGGGCAGTGGAAATAAGGAAACAACGAAAGTAATCCGGTCTAAACTCAGAAAACAAAGGATGAAAGTATAAACTGAAGTCTAAAAAACGAAGTCAAAAGACCTACTCTTTTTTCTTTTTCTACTTGACGTTTACCTTTTTATTTCAATTCGTTTACACTAGTCTACACTCTTATTTTTTTGTTCACTGCGAGCGGCTGATTGGAGGTACTGACCGAAATATTTACAATGTTTACTTCTTTTTGTTGGCAGTGAATTTGCCTCACTTTTTTTCATTATCTTACGCTTGGTATTATTGCCATGCTTAGCCAGTGTGGTCTCAGAAGTTGTCTCCAGAAAATTATAACCTAAGATTTCTGTTAACTTGTCTTACATGAAAAGGGTGAAATAATACTACAAATGTGGTTCCGTCTAAAAATAGAGGAGTCTTCAACGAAGACTCCAAAGAGATTGGGAGACTTACAGGAGCTAGATCTTCAGCAATTTACAAAGGAAAAATAGGGGTTAAAAACCACTAGCGCCATTAAGATTGTAGCGTTTAGAGATTTCATTAAAAAAGTAAAAATTTCAATGAAAACTGGACATTTGCTACGATTTATACGCAACACAAAGGATTAAAGCCGAGAGTTCTTGGCCATGTCAGTATAAAAAATGAGGGCCAATGCCCCTTGGCCCCCTTCTTAATTGACACCACTGCTTCAGACAGAATAAAGAACTTAAAAGATGAAATCTATGGGCGTCACCGATGTGATGCAGAATAATTGACTGGTGTTGTCTGGAGCTAAACTTTGATGATATAAGGCAGTCAGGGAGATTTCGTCAGGGAGATTCCCCAGGAAGATGGATTTTAGGGACTGAGATATAAAAGATGGCGACAACTGTCATTTCAAAGGGGAATTAGCAAAAACAATCGTTTTACATTCACAAAAAATAAAACACATATCTGAATATATATATATAAAAAAAAAACTTGATAAACAATATTTCATATGCCCTGATAGAGGCATCAGTTGCTATATAGGCATAATAAGCCAAAATAAAAGACTTTTTAATTTAGTTAGCATTTAGGACTGCAGTATGCAATAACTTTTGGAAAAAAAACTCCGGACCGATCTGAGGATGGAAGAACCTGTCAATAAAGGTTGATTCCCCGGGATTAAATATGGGGTATGTTGAAAATTGCAGAAAAGTTTAGGTTAGGATTTACATATATTTATTGACGCTGATTAGATATTCATTTGTTAATAGTTTTTAATGATTCGTTCTTTGCAGGGTCACCTCCTATTTTGCAGCAAATAGCACGTCATGACATACACTAATACAAGGATAAGATTTTCAATAAAACTTAAAATCTAACTGATTTTTGAAACGAGCAGAGAAAGAATGAATTAATATTAATAATTAATGAATTGATTTCAAGAAAATTAACTGTCCTTTAGAAGTAGAAAATAGCCCAGAAATATCACTGTTTTTTATAGTAATATTTTAGCTTCAGAGTCCAAATATTCAAGTAGATAACTTGATCTTATGTTTAAATTAATTGAAAGTGGTTATTGGTATTAATTTCTTGTTTATATAAACTAAAATATGTTTGAAGGGAAAAAAACGGCGATTAAAGTTCAGAAGAAAACAGAAAATAACCACATGCAATAAGAGTCCCCACCACCCTTAGACCCCCACCCAAATGCCCTTTGCTTAGAACACAAAATTGAAAATTAAAGGTGCAATGAACTTGATCCATAAATTAAAATACGGAACTTGTTCATTTGCAACTTCTCCTGTGTTTTAGGTAAAGGAGAAATTATTTTTAGTACCCCACGAGCTGTTACAGCTTGCTTTTAAAGCGTTGCGTTTTTTAACCATTATTTTTTTTAATAGATTATATGAAACCGTTTGACCAGAAAATTAACTGGATAGGCTTAATGTGCTAAAATTAAATAAGCTCCCCCCCATATATTAAAAATAGAACTATGAGGAGGAATACAAAAACTTATTGGATAGCAAATAAGTTCAAAAACCAGATTTTGGATAACCAACATTTTGATGAAGCAGTACATTGGGCACTGTTTCGTAACAAGGTTCACAGACCCCTTAACAATTTTAAGTTAAGAAAAATTGAAAAAAAAAAAAAAACAACCTCTGGATTTAATAAGTATATATCATGTACAGCCCATGTCCTTACAGAGGGATAACTATTTCATTTTATTTCAGCTATAATGACAATTCTCGCAACTTATAAAAAAATTTTCCTACAGATAACGTTTACAGATTCAAGAACATCATGCATTTGGTAGCATTCCAACAACAAATATTTTACTAATCGATTCTATTTTTTTTTCTTTTGAGAATAAAAAAGCGAAAAAATCTGTTCTTCATATATCAGTAAAAAAAAAAAAAAAAAAAAAAAAAAAAAAAAAAAAAAAAAAAAAAAAAAGGCTCGAGAAAAACTTATTCACAAGGTTGCCATCAAAGACGAGGTAGAACACAACTACAAATTCAATTTAATTTATTAAAGAAATATTTACAACATACATAGCAAGATAACAATCTGGACAGCCTAAGGGCCTGACCCAAGGCTATCCAAAGGGGCAGTCCCCTTTACATACAAAAAAAATTTATCCTCATTGAAAAAATAGAGGCTGCTGTAACTTACCTCTCAGATTTCCACAAGGTAAGGCAGGATTGTGAACTCAACCCCTTTAAATAGATCCATAAAATGCATATCAAACACAACCAAGCGTGCAACAGGGTAAATAATCGCA
Source organism: Artemia franciscana (assembly GCF_032884065.1). Taxonomy (NCBI): domain Eukaryota; kingdom Metazoa; phylum Arthropoda; class Branchiopoda; order Anostraca; family Artemiidae; genus Artemia; species Artemia franciscana. The sequence continues at coordinate 42,328,490 of NC_088877.1, read as the reverse complement.
TCTCGGACTTTGCTTTCTTTAATAGTTAATCATTCATATACTGGGCAAAAGGAAAGGAGTGGAAAAAATGTATACACGGTCCTCAGTACAATGACCTCTACCTTTTTTAACAAACTATTGCTTAAATTAGCAGTACTATACAAATGAGTTAGCACCCGCTACAAACAAAATTTTGCTAAATAGCTTCATTGTTAGAGATGAAATCGCGTCGTTTTTACAAAGTTCGCCGCAAAACCAATTTTGTTGCAGTCCAGAGTGGCAGAACTCGCATCCAAAATACGATTACGTAGTTACCCTACTGTGGAACAGGGTTGCCACCATGGTCAGTTCCTAAAGTGCTACAATTGCCCAAATTTGCGTGCTACACAACTATTTTCAGTGCTATAAAAAATCACTACAGCAGTGCTAAAATAGCACTTTCGTGCTAATGGTGGCAATCCTGAGTACGTGCTGCACATAATGAAATAATGCAAAAATAGCATGTTCGTGCTACGGGTGGCAACCCTGCGTCAAATAGCCGTCACAGAATGCTGGATATACAACAATAAACAAAAAAGGATAAAATTTGACATACCGTACTAGACGTCTGAGGAGCAAGAGTGTGCTTAGACATAACGATAGTGGTAGTTTTACATTCGGGCGGACGATTCGGTCCAGGCGACTTGGGGAGAAGTGCTTCTGCTGCCTGTACAGCACCAAGGACTTTTTCTGATGTCTGGTTCTGCTCTAGAAGGCCTAGTCTTTGATCTGGACCATTGGAAACCATACTTGTAGGGGAATTCTAAATATATAGGAGATTATTTAGGGATTTATGTGTCAAAACAAAATAAGGTCTGTGTGTGAACTATTTTCACTCCCCAGAAAACGCCCCAAAAAAAGAAGAAACCTTATATTAAACATCCAATAAAAATGTAAGATTTATGGTTTATCGGAACTGAAACTAAGGCAAAGGAACTTCTACATAAAAACGTCGTAAAATTGAACGATAAAAACGAAGAGGACATAATAAGCGATAAGAAACAAGAGGATATAAGCGAATAAAAAAGAAGCAAATAATAAGCAAATAAAACCGAAGAGGACATAATAAGAAAAGAAAAGAAATAGCGTTTGTAAAAACTTAACAAAATAAGTTTTTAAGATAAGAATAGCCAGAATAGGCAAAATATAATAGAATAACAAGAATAGCGTTCATTCAACAAAAGAATTCCTATAAAAATATAGTTTAAGGGCAACAGGTGGAAATGACATCCGAAAAATCAAAGATGACTCACTTTTTTTTTTTAAAGATGACCGATTTTTTTAGAATAATTTTGTTGCCAATTCTAAATGCTCATAATATCACATTCTCATATTACCTTAATTACCTTAATTTGCACTTCGGAGCAAATTAAGATCTGTAGATCTGTTGAATGCTCCTGAGTTGAGTCGGTGATGTCTCATAGCAGGTATGAGCAGGACGGAATGTCCCACTCATACTTCCAGTCTTTCGTGGCCCACTCTTTATCCAGTGCCTTCTTGAATGCTTCGGGGGTGGGGGCTGAGACAGTTGCTTCACACAGTTCATTCCAGGGGTTGACGACTCTGTTGGTGAAGAAACTTTTTCTGGCCCTGGTTCTGACTGACTGCTTGAACAGCTTCTTTGAGTGTCCTCTGGTGCACTGTGGGGGGCCTGGGTGGATGGGCAGGATCTTGGCATATGATGAGTTCAGCAATTTGCGGGTCATCATCATATCGCTACGGTTGCGCCTGTACACGAGGGTAGGGAGGTTGAGAGCCCGTAAACGATCTTGATAAGGTTTGTCTCCAAGGTTTGTGATGGCCTTGGTTGCTCTCCTCTGGACTCCCTCAATTAGCCTGACATCTCCTTTGTATGTTGGGAAGGCAGCGCACATGCCAAAATCCAAAACGGGTCTGACTAGTGCCTTGTAAAGTTTCAGGAAAACTAGTGGGGATCTGCTGGTAACTGTTCTTTTGATCAGACCTAAGTTTGTGTTGGCCTGGGACACGCTCTTGATGGTGTTGGCATGGAACTTGAGAAGGCTGTCAACGATGACCCCAAGGTCGCGTTCCTCTGTGCTGGTCTTGATGGGTGGATCGGAGTTGGAGGCATGTTCATGCATATGGTATTGGGCGCATGGGTTTGAGGATCCAAAGTGTAGCGTGCTGCACTTGCTTATATTGAACGATAAGAGCCATTTGTCTGCCCACAGCTGGATTTTCTGGACGTCTGTTTGCAGGGATTTTACATTCACTGCTCCAAATAGCTTTGAGTCGTCAGCATAGAGAGACAATTTGTTTTCCACCTCGCTGAATATATCATTGATGTAGATGTTGAACAGTGTAGGACCAAGAACAGTTCCCTGCGGTACTCCACTGATGACATCACAGGGCTCGGAAAAGACCTTTTCACCTCCAGCACCAAATAGCCTGACTCTCTGGGTTCGTCCTGACAGGAAGTCCATAAGCCAATTAACCAGGTTGGGGTGTAACTGGGCAGCAGTAAGCTTTTCTCTTAGCCTTTTGTGTGGGACTTTATCAAAGGCCTTAGCAAAGTCTAGTAAAACTAGGTCCACTGGCAATCCTTTGTCAAGCAAATCTGTAATGATGTCATATGTTTCCAGTAAATTTGTTTCAACTGACTTTCCTGGTTGAAACCCATGCTGATTAGGGGATAGGATATTGTTGACTTTCAGATGTTCCAGTATTGTATCATTGACCACTCTTTCAAGGATTTTTGCGACTACTGATGTGAGACTTATAGGTCTGTAGTTTTCTGCTTTAAGTCTGCTGCCTTTTTTGAATATTGGGGTCACAAAAGCAGTTTTCCAATCAGATGGGACAGATTTGGCATTAATAGACTTTTGGAATAGGTCAGACAGTGGTCCTGCGATGATGGTTGCCAGTTCCTTCAGCAGTCTTGGGTGTAAGTGATCTGGTCCAGCCGATTTATTCGTGTCAAGATTTTGAAGCCGTTTGAGGATGTTGGAGGGGTCGATGTTGACTTGCTCCATCGTTGTGGGGGCTTCATAGCCCGGGCAGTTTGGCAGGGGGCCTTCCGGTTCACAGGTGAAAACTGAAGCAAAGTGCCTATTTAGTTCGTTTGCTACATCAGTTATGTTGGTTACGGTAGTGCTACAGGGTTTCACCAGTCTGGAGATAGTTCGACGGGAGTGGTTCTTGCTAGAGACATAATTCCAGAATTTTTTAGGATTTGTCTTACTTTCTTTGGCAAGATTGGACTCCAGATTTTCGTAGAGTTTTCTGGTGAGGTTTCTCAGCTTGTTTCGTGCCTTGGTGAATTTTGTGTGTTGCTGCAGGTCTCCTGACTGCCTGAACTTTTTCCATGACCTCTTTTTCCTGTTTATTTCTCTTTTGATGTCTTTTGTCATGTAGGGGAGGGATCTAGGTTTTGGTTTGAAACTGGTCTTTGTGTGGGCATCCTGAGCTTTCAGTAAAACACCCTTGAATTTGGTCCATTGTTCGTCAACTGTGCCACTTAGTACATTCGGCCAGTCTGTAGTGGATAATTCATTTCGAATAGCAATGTAGTCGACAAACACTTTTTTGACTAGCTTGTTCTTAAGTACCTTCACTTTCAGCATGAGCTCTATAGTTAGGTGATCGCTTTTACCAAGGGGTGGTGAGTAATCAATACTTTGAACTAAGCTTTTGTCATTCAAGATAACCAGGTCAAGTATTGTTGGGCGCTGAAACAATCTGTATCTAGTTGGTTGGTCAACTATCTGGTGTAGGGACAATTCACTGAGGCAATTTAGGAAAGGCTGTTGCTTGTCTTGTTCGGTTGGAGTGGCACCATATCCAAAACCGTTTATCCAGTTTATAGATGGAAGATTGAAATCGCCGGTAATAAGCAGATGTCCTTTGAGGTTCGAATTTAGTGTGCATATTATTTCTGCTATTGCTTGTTCGGTTACAAATTGGGATGGGGCTGAGGGACTTCTGTAGATGCATCCGATTCTGACTGTCTCTGACACATGGCTCCCTGGCACACATAGATCAAAGCAAACTGCCTCAACAAAGGGGCAAAAGAGAGGAACATCAATTATCTTTGTATTGTATCCTGCTTTAGCGAGGGCTAGTGTTCCTCTTTTGCAACCCTGGGACGAGAGATTTGAGAGAACTTGGTAACCCGGGATTTTCACATGGGAATCGTGAAGTTTGTTACTACTGTTTTTAGGGCAGACTTCAGTCAGTAAGATCACATCGAACTTTTTTGAGTCAATTAGGGTTTTTAGTTCATCAATTTTGTTGGGCAACTGGTCAACATTAGTAACACATACACTAAAGTCAGAACTTACGGTTGCTGGTTCTGGTTGGCTTTTGTCCAGTATGGTTTGTCTGTTGTTATTTTCACCAGAGTCACTTTCTTCCTCAACAGAAACAAAGCTCAAGTCTTCTTCTTCTTCCTGGGAAGCCTCCGCAGTTACAAACGAGTCTGACGAATTGTCACTAATAGTGTCACTAAGGGTTACATCAACATTTTTATTTTTACCAGGAAAAGCAGAACTAATTACACTATACACTAATGGTGGGGTGAAAATTGGAATCACACCACCATTGCTTCCGGGTTTTTTTGGACGATTTTGTTGCCCCTGATAACCAGATCGAGTTCACCGTTGGAGACACGATCACGCAGTTCTGCCAATAGTAATTTTCTACTGTCCCTGTCAGCTTTAACTTTGTCGTGGCGGAACTGTACAGCGTCTTTGTTATTTCTTCTTTCGTAAGACGTGTTCACGATTTTCCTGGGCAACGAAGGGTTGTTAACCGTGAAGACAGTTGGTACCGTGGTTTTGGGCGGATCTTGAGCAGACGCTGAAGAAGGTCGCTTATTCAGCCTCCTTACATTTGTGACAGTAACAAGCATGCCGTATTCTTTCTGTAGGAATTCCTCGATGAAGGCTTTATCGGCTGTGTTTTGCGCTTCAACTGACAGAGAAGGGTTGATTGGGACCCCGAATGCGATAAGATTGTTTTTGCGCCTTTGTCTTTCTCTGTCAGTTTGTAGCGCTTCGGCTACCTTCTTATCTATTTCACTGGCTAGTGTCTTTGAGATAGCTTGCAGGCCGTCGTCTAACTGCTTTTTTACTTCAGTCCGCATGTCATCCGTTGTGCAGAGTTTATCCATTTCTCTTTCAATGTCCCCAACTCGTTTTGTAAGACCAGACAGCATGTCTTCCATGTCGCTTTTGATATCCTCCTTGAGTTGCTTGGTTGAGTTTGCAACTATGGTACTGACAATGCTGGCAACGTCCTCCTTGCTTATGCCTCGCTTTTGGCGTGGGTCAAGTTCACATAGAGGACAGAGCCAGTGGAACTCGTTTCCCTCGCTAAGGTTATTGATAAGCTTGTATTTAGTCATTGGCATCTCGATACACTGAGTACACAACCACTTCGAACAATTGTCACAGTTCAAGGCGGTGGATTCTGGCGTAAGTGCTACCTTACAGGAGGCACAAATGTCCTCTCCGCTTTTCCGTGGCGAGATCATTTTACGTTTCGCTACACGGTACTGTTCTGCCATCTTCCGGAGGATTTCCGAGTTCGGTGAACAATAGGGATTTTCTCAAGTCCAAAATCACGGCTCGCGCCTAATTCAAAAATCAAAAGCAAACGTGGGTGCGCAAGATCCAGTGCGCATGCGCAGATGAGAGTGTCAAGTTTGTGGGCACGGATTCAGAACTTGGGGGACCTGTGGGAAGCGCGGATACTCAAATCACCTATCCCCAGCAGTTTAAGGATGGATATCCCGCCGGTACCAATACGGCTCTTCGTGTTTGTTATCGCTCTCTTCTGCACAGGTTTCCCCAAATGCAGAAAATAAACGATTCAACTTACGTAATCTGTGGCTTTATCAAAAAAAATAAATACTTCGCAAATGTATTGTGGCAACACTGTATAGGTAGATAAGGAAGAACGGGAAGATGCGCAATTCCCTGGAGAATTGAAAACAAAATGAATTGCCCAAAAGTCTAAATATATCAGTCACAGCACTGAGGTAAGTCCCTTAAATCAACACCTAGGGTAACACAAGACCAAGGAAAATGCAAAAAACAAAGAAAAACAGTTTTATCTCACAGTTTAATACATATATATCCAGGGTTCAAATTTATTCAGCCACATGGATTTGTTATTGTTGTCGATTGAATATTCATTCTTATTTAGATACCAAACGGTGATATACTCTCCCTTCTACTACCTACTGTGTTTAAGGAGGGGAGAGGGGTCATCATTTTTCTTCGAAGGTCTGATTTTCCAAAAATTAATTTCATTTTCAAAACTGAATGTGTTTTGTCTTTATTCATATTATGATACCTTGTATGGACATAAAACATCTTTTTCTCTCTATTGTGTTGAATTACTGATTTGTACTCCTAATATCAGTGCAAATCAAGACTTAAGACTCCATAAAATTAGAAGAATACAAAAATTTGTCAATGGAGACTTTATTCATCAACTCCCCCTACCACTCCCAGGAGTGACATATTTAGGACAAATACAAAATGATAAAAGTTGCGATTATTGACCCTCGCTCAAAAGATTAATTTAAAAAAAAAACTTAAAATTTTCATAACGAACATTTTAGTGACAGCATCTGCTGTAGCTAAATGCTACTTCTTCTCGGAAACCACTCAGCTCGAACAAGATAAGCAATCGGTTTTAAAGTCTAACTGTTCCGCCAGGGCACTTAACTCTCCTTTGAGACTTGTTTTGCTTAACTGAGTACAGCAAATACCACTCAATACTCCTACCATTTACCATCTACCACGTACCATTTACTCTATCTACCATTACCATTCACTACTCAGTTACAACAACTTTCTCGTCCACTTCGACTATTTTTCTTGTTACGACAATCTGCTGTATCTATAGAATGCTTCTTTTTCATCACTAGGTTATAACAGTGTTTCTCGCTATTTTTACTCTTGTAAAACACTTTAAAAAACTGATGTCTCAAGGATCCCTTGTACAACAGACACATAATATACACTCAAATTGCGCATCTACCTGGATTGAGGATTGATACATTTCCCATACATTTACATTCTATCAGAGCTATTCAGAAAATTTTGTTCGAGTACTATCTAGTAATTCAGTTGCTGTACAAAATGTTTAAAAATTCTATGTTTAGAAATCCTAATCGCGTATAGAAAATGTTTATGGAAAACTGGATGGTGGTCACTCTGTCATAAATTGGAGCTTACATTTTTCCTTATTAAGGGTCAAAATCTGTTGGCAAGCAGCCAACAATGGGGCAACACACATTATTTCCACGGCTTTTCTCTATTCTACTCTCTTTCCTAAGGTTTCCTTATGATTACTTTATAATCCTAAATTTTCAAGGTGGATATCTCCCCCCTTCCACCACCCATGTAGATTATAGAAAATAGGTCAGGACAGGATATTGCAGATTTTTTCTATGTTCAAGTTCAATTTCCATTTATTTTCATAAATAACAATAACAAAAACAATATTCCAAAGGGCTCAATGGCCTTATATATGAATACTTAAACTAATTACTCAAGCACAATTGATCGAACATTTTCATCTTGTCAGGTCATGCAAATAGCTGAATCAAATTAAAATTCTATCAACGATATTTTACACATTTTTTACACATTCTACCAAAGGATTTTTACACAATAATATTTATTAATGTCTTCAGTTGAATCAGCAACTGAAATGTCGATTCAACGTCTTATGTGCCAGCAATGACTTTTTATCCCTTTCCATTATCGTCAGTTCGAATCGTCGAATCGGTTAATATCGATTCAACGTCTTATGAATTTCATAGTCATAGCAATGACTTTCTATCCCTTTCCATAATCGTCAGTTACTCTTTTTTTTGGGTGCATTTCCTGTAAGATCCAACTTTCGCAAAATACCAGTCAAAAGCATTTTTACTGGAGGGATCTTCATGCTCCTCGCACCGTTGCAACCTGATGAAAACTATTTATTAGGAAGGGGAGAGAGGTGGTTAAAGCTTAGAATAATTTCAGTGATAAAAAAAAACTATTAATCGGCCCATTTTGAGAAAAACATGCCATTATTATATTCGTATAATGGGATTTTTTTTTTATTATCTGAATTTTCTTGAATTTGGTTTATTTATTTCTTATTGTTAGAATTATTAGTTGGTTTTTGTGGGTTATAACTATGGTTGAGTTCCGCCTCTGGACTGCAGTAAGGAGGTTTGTGTTGCCCTTTTATCTTCTTGTTTTTTTTTTGTCGTTTTATCCTTTCTTTTTTTTGTCCTTTTATCTTCTCTTCTTTAGGCTATATAGTGTTCCCCACTCCAGGTACAAGCTCTGTTTCTTGGGTGGATTATTTATTTTGTTGTATGCTTATTTTAAATAAAGGGTTTCCCAAACCGTCTCTTCGTATTTTCTCATCAAGATCCACCAAAATTTATACCTTAACATATAACCTCGAAAAACCTTCTTCTAGTGAATCGGTAAAACCTGGTTCTGAATCCATAAAAAGGACTCTCACTACTGATTTAACTAGTAGAACCGTTTTTTTACGTGCGAAAATATAGACTCAGCTTCCTCATAATTCTGCTTAGATATGGTGCAATTTTATTGGCTGTTTGGACGAATTTTAGCACCTCTTCCAAAAAGAGTTATGTGCAAGTTCTTGTGTGAGTACAAGATAAATGAAAGGTCAACTTTAATTAAGTCAATTACTACCTTCTTAAATATACTTCTTCAGTTTTGCTGTAGATTGGAAGTTTTTCAGTCTTGTTTTTACCTTTAAAAAACACCCTCTTTAACTTTGCATGATCAGTTTTTATAAGTCAGGTGCTGCTCATTATTTTCAACATTCAGATTTAACCGGAATCTGGCCACGGATGCACATTCAGGTTTAAACACTTAAACCAGAATCCAGAGCAAGCTGTCCTGGTATCGTGAGATTTCTGAGATGAAAAACTCGCATACGAAGAAACCAAGTTGTTGAATTACTGCTTACTATGAAGCTGCTGCTTACTGCTTACAATGATTTGAAATCCACAAGAGTATCTGCTAAGCACTGGACAATGGGAATATCACCATTTTTTTTTATATATATATTTTTTAACCAGTCATAGTCACTCATTTCAAATAAAAACAACCCTCAGATTATTTTTTTGAAAATTCTTTTTCAGAGAATTTCTCTTAAAACATGGTGAAAATGAGAAGTTTCCATAGTTTTAGCATCCAACACAATAAATGTTGCTAACTCTATGCATACGAAAGTGAAAAATAATTTTTTTTTTCTTTCTAAGATTTTCCTAAGTTTTAAGATTTTGAGGCTTTAAGGGCAGTGTCATTATTTTTTTTTTAAGAAATGCCAAGTAAACGTGGAACTAAATGAGCAAAGCTAATTTGATAAATTTGACAAAGCTTTCCGTCCCTAAAAATTAAATATCAACTAGCTGTTGATTCCTAAAGTCATTTCACCTTCAAAAGAAAACTATACATTACTAAGCTATTTGGTGCCACATGGTCTCAGCTGTTTTTTGTTTTTGTTGTTGTTGATTTTTTACTCATGTTTGTTTTCTTTTTTTAATTTACCCCCCACCCCTACTTATTGTTCAGATAGATACAAATTTCTTTATGAAAATAAACAGAGAATACTAAACAATAATTCTCGACATTTAAATTGAGTTCCTAATTTTTAAATATATATATAAGGACGTGGAAGTTCCCAAACTAACTCGAAAAACAAGATTTGATTTTCACTATCCTAGGTACTTTAGTCCTAAATTTTTGCAACAAATCATTTAAAATTTTGAGGGGGAACATTAAGAAAAAAAATGGAACGGGAAAAAATCACTCACAGGTGGCGAAAATTCTTTATCGATACTTGATTGAGGTCTCGGTATTCTGCCTTCATCTTGTAACTTTTCCACTACGCTCTGGTCATAGCCGTCACAGACGAGGAGTCGAATGGTGTCGCCAGCATTACGAAGAGCTTGCACCGCTTCTTGATGGGAGGCACCAAGTAGGGTGTTGCTATTCACTTCTATTATTCGCATTCCAACCTGAATAATAAAAATTCAACAGATGAATATTTATTTATTTATATATTTATTGAAAAACCCGTCAAATCAAGGCATCACAAGATGGAGCACTTAAAAAAAAAGAAGAAAAGAAACAAACTACAGCAACTAAACTGACAGAAAAAAACGGATCCAAAAATAAGAAAAAAAAAAATTGCAAATAAAATCAATGAATGAGCAGATGGAATAATTCGAGTAAATTCACTTCTACTATCCGCATTCTAGCTTGAATAGTAAAAATTAAACAGGTGAATATTTATTTACTTATATATCTATTGAAAAATCCGTCAAATCGACCAATCGACACCACAAGACGGGCACCACGACACCACATCTACCAACCAACACCACAAGACGAAGCACTTAAAGAAAAAAGGAGAAAAAAAAACAAAACAAACTACAACAACTAAACTGACAGAGAAAAAATAAATCCAAATTGGATCCAAAAATAAGAAAAAAAAAATTGCAAAAAAAATCACTGAATGAGCAGATGGAATCATTCGAGGAAACAAATTTTTCTATCAACTATAAATTGGTCATTAAGCTTACTAAAAAAGGAAACAACAAAAAGTGACACGGGTAAAAGATTAATCAAGTTCTATAGACATATTATTAAACAATGTGCAGCCTTTTTAGATGCACTCGTAACTCACCAAAGGCCAGAAAATATTATGATTTCAACTTAGCCGTTTTAGAATATATTTTAAAGAACAAATATATATTTTATTTTATACAAACTTTATAGGTTTTATTTCATTTTATACAAATATATCTTACTTTTAAATATATTTTATTTTAGATGAAAATATCTATTTATACATGTATATTTATAAAATATCTTTATTTAATTTTATACAAAAATTATTTATTTGACTTAGTCATTTTTTCAGCTAATTTCTTCTTGGCAGTGACAATCATTGGGCAACATTACCACCACTTATGATAAAAAAAAAAAAGCAAATAGAAGATCAAAAACAAAAGAAGGACCGAGGGGAAGATAGAGGGACAGAGAGATAGAGACCCCCGCAACATCAGCCATTTTGTGAAGGCGACTACATCTTAAATGATTCCACCAATATTTTCTTCGCCTTGAAGTTTCAAGTTAAATAAATTTGGCTTGTTGGTTGTGTGTGCAAGAAGAACAAAATCTCGCACTCAAAACGGACCTTGTAGCCCAGGGAACGGTTAATCTTGATGAATCGAGAACCAGGGAACGATTCCCAAAATTCCACCAAAGCAGAAAGTAACTCTCTGATATATTACAAAACCTTCCTCTGCTAACTTCTGTATGTGGCTTTATATCACCTAACTTCTTTTTTTTTAAGATTAATGCTTCTAAAAGAAAAGTTATAAAAACCTCTTTTACTCTTGTCTTTTAGTGTCCGTGGCTGTGTGTATGTGTGTCGTAATCTTTAATTTCAACTTAGTGTTGCGTTCAATCCTGTCTTTGGCAATTATCCAATAAAACTATTATATTGTTAAGTCCTGATAAATATCTCTTATGTCTTAACTGAAGCTTCAGTTCTGGATACTCGTTTATCTGCAATACCAATTCAATTTGGTGGATGGGAAGGGGGAAGATGTCCAACTTCAGACACATTTTGTTTTCCAGCAAAGAAAACAGTAAAATGCCATCTTGTTATCTACCTATATCAGCATAACTAGAATTTTATCGAACTATAGCCCCAAGTAAGAAGAAAAACAAGATGCATCTAAATCTTACTGTGATATGTTATAAGTAGAACAATACGCGGAGGAATAATAACTCAAATAAAATAATCTTGGTTATAAAAATAATTAAGGAGTGGTTGAACCAAAAAAACTTCCACACAACATTGTACGTCCGAAAATACATAGGAATTGGTACAACAGAAACAAATAAAAAACGAGTTTAAAAAAAAGTAAACAGATATCAAGTTTAAAAGACCACAAATTAGTCTTATATCCCGGCCTTCGGGGATAGTGGTTAATAAAAGTGGTTGACAGAGGGCCAAAGTGTAGATAAAATATTTTGACAATATAGCTGTGAGGTAGTATCAAAATCGAGGAGAATCCTGTTCGTGTCCCATGTAAATAATATTATTTTTTAACGTAAAAGGTTGTAAATGTCACGTTGAAAAACGTTAGTAAGCTAAAACTGAAGGTTTTCTAAGCTATAGAAATAGGATCGGAATATGGGTAGGAATCAGAATCACGACGGTGGGGCAGGAATAGGGAAAAATGATTCCTTTGCCCAACCAATATCAAATTTTGACAAAAATCACTTTTTTACCTTAAAGAGTGTAACTGACAAACTAAACTTTAAAACTGAAGGTTCGTTAAGCCATTAACTTAAGTTTTTTGACTTGGCTTTGAAACAACATAAATATTAACCCTCTCTAGGATATTGGTAGATTTGTAGACATGTTCGACTCTTAGTCGGAATACACCAACTCTGGGATATTAAATCCATGCAAAAATTATATTATTTCAATATTATAAAAACTATAATATATTAAAGTGCATATTAATATAGTATAACAAGATACACAATTTTCGATATAATATAATATACAAATCATACAAAACTACATAAAATTAAATCAATATAAAATAAAATTAGAACTGCACTTTGGACTACATGTCTAGCAGCTTGGTACTTTTTCAACATTCTGTTAAAATTCTCATAAGGCTGTGACAGTAAGCATACCCCCTGCTTAAACATCGTTCAAGAGTGACGTCATCTGAGATTAAGTCCCAAAGGTAGGTCTTCATAATTAGGTATTTTGACTTGGCTATGACTATAACAGGAATATTACACCTCTCTGGACAAGGTCGTATCAAGGGAAGGGGATGGGGGGTTTAAACCCCTCCCCCCTCCCCAAGTGTTTGTCTGACTCGTAAAAAAGTAACAAAATGGATATAAATAAGGTTTTATGCGTTTTTTTGTGTACCCCCCACAGAAAAAAATCCTGGAAACGGCCCTGTCACTAGGTTGTCAGTAGATTAGTAGACAGACCTTTAGTTGGTATACTCATCTATTTGAGAATCGTGACCACTGTTTTTAAACTCGTAAAGAGTGAAACCGCCTGAGATAAAACATTAAAGACGATCAAATTTGCTTTTAATTTGCTATTTTCGTCTGACGGTAAATCAAAATGGCTTCAAGATTCAATAAAAAAATCATTAACGGCTTTCAGATTTAACAGCATTACAATTCAGATAGAACGAAGGAGATTTTTTTTTTATAAATAAATCATTCTGTTTATATACACTTTTGACGCTTGAGGGAAATATTGTAGTTTCTAATATTATTTTCAAATTAAATTTTATTTAATACTTTATTTATTTTAGTTTTTATTTATTTATTTTTTATTTTGTTAATTCTATTTTTTAAATATTATTTCTATGATTATTGTTCCTTAAAATTATTTTGTACTGCTTCCCAGACTAAATCCAGATCAGGTACGCCGCCACGAAATATTATAATTTCCCCCAATTTCATTAATTACCCCATTTATTTTTTTAAAACAAATTTTTGAAAGTTTTTCTTTTATTAATTACCCGTTTAGTTTCTTATGCTTTGCCGAGCAACCCTTCTGTTCTTCTCGAAGGAGTTCTATCCCTAACAAACCGGTACTAACAACTGTATAACTGAATTTGCGACTTCTGAATGAGAAAAACAAAATATATTATAGCGAAATATATTCAGAAAATATGCATTATACAAGTAAAATACAAACATCCCGTAAAATATGAAAAAGAAGTAAATTATAAAACAATAAAATTAGTAAATATTATTCTTATGAAAAGGGGTAATATTGCAAACAGTTACGTAACCTAGCAGGTTTTGCCCTCACTACAACAGTTACATTTTTCAGTTAAGGTAATTATATTGTGGGATAATAAATCAAAATTAAATGCAGGCATGTGTACATTTTTTTCAGGTATTATCAAGAAAACAAGTTTTCCTTTAAATTTGAAAAAGAAGTGTTTAAATTCAAGAAAATTTAGAATTGCAGGGAAGCTATGGGAAATTCAACCTGTATAAAAATTGTTTTTTTCAAATAATCATTTACGCTCTTAACACATAATTTATTGCTAGAATATAAATAGATATAATATAAATAAATTCTTACTCGTAATCTGCCATCTCTTTCAGCAGCACCTCCAGGAGACACTTTTGAGATAAAAACCCCTTCATCAAGTGGATCCAGGGGATTACCAGGCTGACCTCTTAGGCCCCCTTTAATATTCATCCCTAGTTTTTCGTTTTGATTTCTAAGCACAGTAATTTCCTGTAATAAAATACAGATAGTTTGTAACAAATCTGATTTAATTACATTTATGCCTTCAGATTTGAACAGACAGCTTGTTACTACAAAATAGATCTGAGGCTAAAGAAACAAATCAAATAATAGCAAAAGAGAAACGAGATAATAACAACAAAACGGAAAAATTAATAACTGGAACTGTGATAACAAATGAAACCAAACTGATTTATTTAGCTGACATATTTAATAAACAAGAGAGATAGGGATATAAAGGGAGATATATCCCCCCCCCCCTAATTTGCAAATATATAGCCCAAATTATACTATTGTATAAACTAAAGTATTATATTTACATCATGTTTTGGTGTATTTCATTATGATTAACGTAACTACACTTCTTGAGTGTGTTAGGTATAATACATAAGTACCAGTAATTTTCTTTCAAAAGGCCACAGACTAATAGAACCAATTTTCGTTGATTTTTAAGTTAATCCCCCCCCCCCTAAAAAACGAACCAAGAGCCTGTGTATGTACCTGCAGTCCTTTGAGTCTGCAAGGCTATTAAAATATTCAACACCAGACTTTAGAATAACATCAAAAATTATTACCTTACCCTTTTGTATTATCGACACCGTTCTTTATAGGTAGGAATTTTTTCATACACTTCAGTTACAATTTTATCCTTATCTTTTGACATAGATTCTTGAATGACTTCCATTTCTGCTCATCAAATTCATGGAAAACGTTTTAAATACGTTAAATTGCGCATTAAAACCCGCGTTGTCTGTGCCCAAAGGATTGGGAACTAATTAAAAGTCAATAGCTAAGTTCATGAATGTGAAATCATCATTGATGACTGTCACAGTGTAAAAATATTTTCCCTTTACTGTGCTGACTGCATAGATGACTGGAACAGTTATATCCGCAGGACTTTGCTTCTTAGGGAATTCCAATTTCGTCAGCAATAGTTACAGCTTAGGGGTATAAGCCTAGAGAAGGAAACATGTTAAGGCCGTGATTAAGTGAACTTGAAAACATGGAGCTTCAGAATTGAAGTAAGGTTACCCTTCTGTCTTTTAATTCTCTAGAGATCGTCGATTGTCAAAACTTCAAATAGCACCAATTATCAAGTCTTGTCAAAGGTTTTGATTGACAGCTTCCTTTGGTGAGATGCTTCAGCCGAGAAATAATAATATATTTGACAGTGTCTTGCAAAGCTTGGTTACCGACCAAGGGAGATTAGAAAATGAGCAAAAGAGCACTATCATTCTCAAGTACAAAATGCCCATGTATATGCAACTGTGACGGCATGCATAGAATGCATTTTAAAATTTATTGTTTTTTCCACTTTATTTCCTAGGGATAGGCTATTTAAAATACCTCATTTCATTAATTCGAAACTAAACAGCGAACTTAGTTGAAAGCTTTCTTCGAGGATTCTTAGAAAACCAAAGTTTTCTTACAAATTAAATTAAAAAAAAAATAAAACTGAAAGTAAGGAGTGACATTAAAACTTAAGACGAACAGAAATTACTTCGTATATGAAAGGGACTGCTTCCTCATGAACGCCCCGCTCTTTACGCTGAAGTTTTTTACTGTTTTAAAAAATAGAGTTAAGAGGAAGAGTCAGACTTTAGCGTGAAGACCGGGGCATTGATGAGGAGACAGCCGCTTTCATATATGAAGTAATTTCTGTTCGTTTTATGTTTTAATGTCACTCCTTACTTTCAGTTAAAAACACTTGTTTTTATTTAATTTAATTTCTTAACGTTTTTTAATCAATGCATGTTTTGATTTATGCTCTCCACAGATGAATAATTAAAACGAAATTTGGGTATTTATTTTTTTGGCTAAATGGGTTTCTCATAGTTTTGATCAAACGATTTTGAGAAAAAAATAGGAGCGGGGAAGGAGGTATAGTTGCTCTCCGATTATTTGGTTACCTGAAAAGGCAACTAGAACTTTTAATTTCTTACGAATTTTTTTATTAGTAAAATTATTAGTAAAAATAAATTTTACTAGTTAAAGACATACGTAACTTACAAATTAGCTTACGTAAGGAACTTCTGTATTCTCACATTTTTATTACATATATGAGGGGGGCTCACCCCCTCAACAGTACCTCCCTCTTCACACTAGAGCTTAAATTTCGTCCCGATTTCTTAAGAATGACCCCTGAATTACAAAAGCCGTAGAATAAATAGTTGAAATTCTAAAAATACTTTAGCGTAGAGAGCGAGGTATTAGGAGGAGGTGAGCCCCTCATATGCGTAATAATTTCTGTTCCTTTTAAGTTTTAATGCTGCTCCTCACTTTCAGTTGAAAAAACTTTGTCATATTTATTTTTTCATTGTTTTTTTTTTAATAATAGTAGGAAATCCTGCGCTCCCTTCATGGAAATTTTCTTCCTCCATGAAAAGTTTCCCCAGCATATCCCTCTCTTCTCAACCCTGCCCCAGACCAAATGAAAACGCCCCTGAAGACGTCTGTACACTTATAAGGATTTAGTTATAAGGATTTCCGACTATGCTGAATAAAATGGCTATCTCAGAATTTTGATCCGGTTACTTTGGAAAAATAATTAGCGTGGGACGGGGGCCTAGGTGCCCTCCGAGATTTTGGTCACTTAAAAAAGGCACTAGAACTTTTCATTTCCTTTAGAATGAGCCCTTTTGCAGCATTCTAGGGCCACTGGGTTGATACGATCACCCCTGAAAAAAAACAACAAATAAACACGCATCTGTGATCTGCCTTCTGACAAAAAATACAAAATTCCACATTTTTGCAGATAGGAGCTTGAAATTTCTACAGTAGTGTTCTATGACTTTTAGGCAGATCACGGATGCGTGTTTATTTGTTTTTTTTTTTGTTTTGTTTTTTTTTTCCAGGGGTGATCGTATCCACCAAATTGTCCTAGAATGTTGCGAGAGGGCTCATTCAAACGGAAATAAAAAGTTCTAGTGCCCTTTTTAAGCGACCAAAAAAATTGGAGGGCACCTAGGCCTTCTCCCACGCTAATTATTTTCCCAAAGTCAACGGATCAAAATTCTGAGATAGCCATTTTATTCAACGTAGTCGAAAAACCTTATAACTATGTCTTTGGAGACGACTTACTCCTCCATAGTCTCCGTGGGAGGGGTTACAAGTTAAAAACTTTGACCAGTGCTTACATATAGTAATGGTTATTGGGAAGTGTACAGGTGTTTTCAGGAGAATTTTTTGGTCGGGGAGAGGGGTCGAAAAGAGGGGGATATACTGGGGGAACTTTCCATCGAGGACTTGGTCATGTGGGAAGAAAATTTCCATGAAGGGAGCGCAGGATTTACTAACATTATTAAAAAAAAAACAATGAAAAAATATATATGAAAAAGTTTTTTTTCAGCTGGAAGTAAGGAGCAGCATCAAAACTTAAAACGAACAGAAATTATTACCCATATGAGGGGCTCACCTCCTCCTAATACCTCGCTCTTTACGCTAAAGTATTTTTAGTAATGTCAACTATTTATTCTACGGCTTTTGTGATTCAGGGGTCATTCTTAATTAATTGGGCCAAAATTTAAGATTTAGTATAAAGAGAGAGGTACTGACGACGGGGTGAATCCTCTCATATGTGTAATAAAAATATGAGAATAAAAAATTGTTCACGTAAGCTAGTTTATAAGTTACGTATATCTTTTACTTATAAAACCATTCGTAATAAATTAAATTTCTAGTTGCCTTTTTTTATTAACCAAAAAATTGGAGGGCAACTAGGCTTCCTCCCCCGCTCTTTTTTCCCAAAATCATTCGATCAAAATTATGAGTAAGCCATTCAGCAAAAAAAAAAAAAAAAAAAAAAAAAAAAAAAAATTCAAATTTTGTTTCAATTATTACTCTGCGGAGAGCCAAAATCAAAACATGCATTTATTCAAAAACATTCAGAAATTAAATAAAAAAACAAGTTTTTTCAACTGAAAGTAAGGAGCGACATTAAAACTTAAAACGGACACAAATTACTTCGTATATAAAAGGGACTGCTTCCTCATCAACGCCCCGCTCTTTACGCTAAAGTTTTTTACTGTTTTAAAAAGAAGAGTTGGGAGAAAGAGTCAAACTTTAGCGTAAAGAGCGGGGCGTTGATGAAGAAGCAGCCCCTTTTATATACGAAGTAATTTCTGTTCGTTTTAAGTTTTAATGTCGCTCCTTACTTTCAGTTGAAAAAACTTGTTTTTTTATTTAATATATTTAAAATCAGCATTAAAATGCGATTCTTTTGATGTAGCTATTGGTACCAAAATTCCATTTTTTAGAGTTTCGGTTACTATTGAGCCGGGTCGCTCTTTACTACAGTTCGTTACTACGAACTGTTTGATAAAGTTGGAGGACAAGCAATATAAACAAAGGTATTTTATTTCAAATGACAATACAATTAAGTATGTAACTACAAAGAAGGATAGAATGTAAGGAAAATGAATTTTCCTGTTACCGGTACTAGACGATTAATCTTATAAGTACGGCTCTTGTATTGGAACCCCCTGTGGAACTTTGGGATCAAAGCATCAATGAAGAATCCTTTCAGCTTGGGAAAAATCTTTTCGGTCCAAAAGCCTGGATTGCGGTCTATCTTTTCAATGTAGAAGTCTTTCTGGGTAAAAATCATGAAAAAGCAAGTATATAGCTGAGCACATTCAAGCTGACTGATTGTACTTGGTAAAAGTAGTCGTGGCCTCGTTTGGGGTTGACCAGTCCATTCTTTCCAACTTCCATGCAATAGTCCGCCTTAGACTCTTTTCGGTTCTTTATCCACTAGCCTATCCCCAAATTTCTCGCAGTTTCGCAGTTCCATACCTCGCTTTGATTTAATTTTCCCCATGATTTCGGCTTTGTGTGCATAACTTTCCTGAAGGCTCCTGACTATTTCTCATTTCTATGTTTCTTCATTGCATTGAAATAATTTATGAAAATTTCACACTATTAACAAGCAGCTGATTATTCCAGCTTGTCATTTTCGTCTATTATTATCGGCGATCTGAAACGATTCTTTATGGCAACCGACTTGTAAAAATTTCAGGTAGCTGAAAATATTCTAGGGGACTGTTAGAAAACAGGAAAATACATCAAAAAATGGTTCCAATCATCTTATAGGTTATTGTCTTCTGCACATGATAGTACCAATTTTGTTCCAAAAGCAATATCCTTCATAGAGTACACTTGTGAAAAATACCTAGACATTTTCTAAGATTTCTAAGCAATTAGAGGAAATAGAACAAAATCCTTTCAAACATTTTGTAGCATCTTCAAGAAGCTATGGCCTGATATTAAAAGCGGCATCTTCCGCCAATGAATACTTGAGTACTTTTTAAATATAAATTTTCAATTTAACATGGGATTTTCGAGTTCCATCAGTTCACTTAATCACCCCCTAAAGAAAACACTTCATAATACGCACAATAGCTGTAGCAAACACCTTTTGCATGGATCCCCCCTATACTTTACCGCCAACCCCCCTTCCCCTAAAAAGCAAATATATAGTCGAAATTATATAAAACCAATGCATTCTGTCACCCATCACTTGTTTTCCGGTTGTTCTTTTAAACAGTTAATTCAATTAATAAGTACAAGGTATGAAACAAGAGAGACGCATTGGGGGAATAGAGGGGAAATATATAATTTCGACTGTATATTTACACATTAAGGGGGGGAGGTAAAATATAGGGGGTTCCATGTAAAATCTGTTACAATTGTTATGCATATTGTAAATTGTTTTCTTATCATGCTTCCTTCTCAAACATGTTTCCTTCTTAAATCGTAAGTTAAAAATACCTCATTTTTATAATCTTTCAGAATTAACCCTCGCCCCCACTCCCCCAAAGAGAGCGGATCCGCCCTTCCAACTCCCCCGAATGTCACAGGATCTGGTCAGAATTTGAAATTAGAACTTTATAGCACAAGATCCTTCTAAATATCAAATTTCATTAAGATCTGGTCACCCTTTCGTAAGTTACAAATACCTCAATTTTCAAAATTACCTCCCCCCTCCCAATTCTACCAAAGAGAGCAGATCCGTTCCAGTTATGTCAGTCACGTATCTTAGACAAGTTTCTATTCTTCCCATCCAGTTTCATCCTGATCTCACCGCTTTAAGTATTTTCTAAGATTTCCGGTCCCCCCAACTGCCCCCCCCCAATTACGTTTGATCCGGTTGAGATTTAAAATAAGATATCGGAGTTACGAGGTCCTTCTAAATATGAAGTTTCATGAAGATCCGATCACTCCTTCGTAAGTTAAAAATACGTCATTTTTCTTATTTTTCAGAATTACCCGCCCCCCGCAATTGAGCGGATCCGTTCCAATAATGTAAATTACGTATGCAAGACTTTTGCTTATTTTTCCAATCAAGTTTCATCCCAATCCCTCCAATCTAAGCGTTTCCCATCATTTTAGGTCTCCCCACCCAAAACTTCCCCCAATGTCACCAGATCCGGCCAGGATTTAAAATAAGAGCTTTGAGACACGATATCCTTCTAAAAATCAAATTTCATGGAGATCCAATGACCCGTTCGTAAGTTAAAAATACCTCATTTTTTCTAATTTTTCAGAATTAACCCCCCCCCCCCAACTACCCCAAAGAGAGCGGATCCGTTCTGGGACTCTAGGACTCGTGTTTTTTTTCCACCAAGTTTTATCCCGATCCCTCCACTCTAAGTGTTTTCTAATTTTTAGGTTTCTCCCTCCCAACTCCCCCCAACCCCAATGTCACCAGATCCGGTCGGGTTTAAAATAAGAGCTCTGAGCCACGATATCGTTCTAAATAATTTCATTGAGATCCGATCACCCGTTCGTAAGTTAAAAATACCTCATTTTTTTTTATTTTTTCAGAAATACCCCCCCCAACTACCCAAAAGAGAGCGGATCCGTTCCGTTTATGTCAATCATCTATCTAGGACTTGTGTTTATTTTTCCCACCATGTTTCATCCCGATCCCTCCACTCTAAGTGTTTTCCAAGTTTTAGGTTTCCCCCTCCCAACTCCCCGCCCCCATCACCAGATCCGGTCGGGATTTAAATATAAGCGCTCTAAGACACGATATACTTCTAAACATCAAATTTCATTGAGATCCGATCACCCGTTCGTAAGTTGAAAATACCTCATTTTTCTAATTTTTAAGACTTACTCCCCCCCCCCCAACTAACCCAAATAGAGCAAATAAGTTCCGATTATGTCAATCATGTATCTGGGACTTGCGCTTATTTTTCCCATCAAGTTTCATCCCGATCCCTCTACTCTAAGTGTCTTCCAAGATTTTAGGTTTCCCCCCTCCAACTCCCCCCAATGTCATCAGATCCAGTCGGGATTTAAAATAAGAGCTCTGAGACACAATATCATTCCAAACATCAAATTTCATTAAGATCCAATCACCTGCTCGTAAGTTAAAAATACTTCATTTTTTCTATTTTTCCGAATTAACCGGCCCCTACTCCCCCCCCCCAGATGGTCAAATCGGGAAAACGACTATTTCTAATTTAATCTGGTCCGGTCCCTGATACGCTTGCCAAATTTCATCGTCCTAGCTTACCTGGAAGAGCATAAAGTAGCAAAACCGGGACTTTAGGTTTTCCCCCTCCAACTCCCCCCAATGTCATCAGATCCGGTCGGGATTTAAATTACCTGGAAGTGCCTAAAGTAGCAAAACCGGGACCGACAGACAGACCGACAGACCGACAGAATTGGCGACTGCTATATGTCACTTGGTTAATACCAAGTGCCATAAAAAGACACAATGAAAATATCTTTCTCACAAATCACAATTATAGAAATTTGAAACTTTAAAAACGACTTCCTAGTTAACTTTCCCATCGGAATTTGCTTCACTGCATTCCAAATCAGTCCAAATCACTGCATTGTTCGTCGCTTAGAAGATAAGGGACTTAAGCCATTTCTAAGGCCTTTTGGAACAATTTGTAACTCAATCAGAATTAAAGATTAGTCCATTTTGAATAGACCTATCGATACATCTCTTCGAGCTCTGTCAGACCATATTCTTAACTCATTTTCGAAAAAAAAAAATTGACCTGGATCCAAGTTTTTAATTTTTTTTTCAAAAAAATTGACCTGGATCCTGCATCTTTGAGTTAAAAAAAAAAAAAATTTTAAACTTTTTTCTTTTGTGCTTTTAATCAGAAGGTACATAAATGCATCACATTGCATTCCGTATCATAAGCTGTTCATGTAAAAAAATAAAAAGGAAGAAGACTAACGGGGGGCGGAAAAGAGAGGGAAAAGGAGGAAGGAGGAAAAAGAGGGCGATAAAAGGACTAACGGATAGTGAAGGAAAATTCAACTAGGACGAATTTGAGTCTATGTCTTAAGCGGGACAATTTTCCCTTATCTCACTACTATCGAGAAATAATAATCGAGAAAAATGACTGAAAGATTATTAAAATTTTCCAAGCGGAAACCTGAAAAAAAAAAACAAAACAAAAACAGCTAAGAGCTCATATGGCAATTGTGACGAGAGATCGGATCCGGTTATGTCAATCACGCATCTAGAACTTGTGCTTATTCTCGACCTCTCCAAAGCACTAGAAGTCCCCTCAATTCCCCCAAAGAGATTGGATCTGGTCCTGTGAAGTCAATAACGTATCTAGAACTTGTAATTCTTCTTCCCATCAAGTTTCATCCCGATCTCTCCACTTTAAGCGTTTCCCAAGATTTTCGTTTCCCTCCTCCACCCCCAAATGTCCCTGGATCCAATCCGAATTGAAAATAGAGCGTCTGAGACATGACATCTTTCTATATATCAAGTTTCATTAAGATCCAATCACCCATTCGTACGATAAACATACCTCATTTTTCACGATATCCCCTCCCTCTAGCCCCCCCAAGATGGTCGAATCGGAGAAACGACTGTTATTAAGTTAATTTGTGCAGGTCACTGACAAGCCTACCAATTTTCATCGTCCTAGCACGTCCAGAAGCACCAAACTCGCTAAAGCACTGAAAATCCACCCCCTCCCCCAACTCCCCCTAGGAGCGCGGATCTGGTCTGGTTATGCCAATCATGTATCTGAGACTTGTGCTTATTTTTTCCACCAAGGTTCATCCTTATCTCTTCACTCGAAGCGTTTCCCAAGATTTCAGATTTCCCCCTCCAACTCACCCCAATGTCACCGGATCCGGTCGGGATTTATAATAAGAACTCTAAGAAACGAGGTTCTTCTAAATATCAATTTTCATTAAGATCCGATCACCCGTTTATAAGTTAAAAATACCTCCTTTTTTCTAATTTTTCCAAACTAACCGTCCTTCCAAAGTTTTTTTTTTTTTTTTTTTTTTT
This sequence comes from Artemia franciscana, assembly GCF_032884065.1. Taxonomy (NCBI): domain Eukaryota; kingdom Metazoa; phylum Arthropoda; class Branchiopoda; order Anostraca; family Artemiidae; genus Artemia; species Artemia franciscana. The sequence continues at coordinate 42,304,858 of NC_088877.1, read as the reverse complement.
TTTTTTTTTTTTTTTTTTTTTTTTTTTTTTTTTTTTTTTTTTTTTTTAACAATGTTTCCAAGTTATAAACACTTCTTCAGACATTTTTTTTTTTTAAATAGAAATGTTTTTAAAATTGCAATGTTTTTATATAACTATAACTAAATTACAATTTTTCCATGTTTCCAAGCATTTTTTTTTTTTGGAGGGGGAGGGTTTGACAAATTATAATTTTCTTCCTCTTTTAGAGCCAGTCTTGCTCAATGTTAGCTGTAAAGCAGAATCTGCTTTGCTTGGTGAACTGCAGCACGAAGCCTCGTCGCTCCAACTCTATCTTAAGCTTTTCTATGTTAAGATTATAAGCTTAATGATTTTTTTCATATTTATTACCAACATAAAACTGAGATTCTTCTGATATGCTTATTCCCTGAAGTTGATGGATTCGGAGTAACAGAGTGAAGGGTAGATTATAAGCTTATAATTTTGCTTTATATTTAGGACCAACATAAAATTGAGATTCTACATAAAATTGAGATTCTTCTGATATGTTTATTACCTAAAGTTGATAGATTCGGAGTGAAGGGTAGATTATAAGCTTAATAAATTTTTTTTGGTATTTAGGACCAACATATCATGGAAACTCTTTTGATATATTTATTACCTAAAGTTGATGGATTCGGAGTAACGGAGTGAAGAATAGATTATAAGTTTAATGATTTTTTTTTATATTTATTGCCAACATAGGGAGTGCTGTTATTGATGTTAAAAGTAAAGATCACCATCTAGTAGTGTCTAAGGTTAATTTAAAGCTAAAATTTCAGAAGGGTAACTCCCTTCCGGAAAGTTATGATGTTGGTAGACTCCAGGATGAAAATTTGAGAAAAAACTTCCAGGAACAGTTGAATACTAAACTCGAGAGTTTAAAATTTGACAATGTGGAAGATGGATGAAATAATTTCAGAAAAACGATTTGTGAAGTTGCTGAAGGTGTCCTAGGGAAGAGTGATAAGACTGCAACTAGGAATATTCGTGAAAAAGCTTTAGGTTTAATAGAGACTAGAAGGGGTTTGTATAAGAATTATCTGAGTGATAGGTCGTATGAAAACAAAAGGAATGTAAAGAAAGTGGAGAAAGCATTAAAATATGAACAAAGAAGATGTGAAGTGGAGGCCATGGATAAAATTGCTGAGGATCTGAAAGATGCGGCTAGACGGCATAATAGTAAAATATTATACTGACATGTTAAAAAATTGAAAGGGAGTAGCCAATCCGGACTAGTCCCAGTTAAAGATAGAAATGAGGTCACAATAAGTGATAAGGAAAAAGTTAAAGAAAGATGGGTGGAACATTTTGAGAATGTGCTAAACTGAGATACAGTTGCAGGAAAATATATAGATGAAAATGAAAAAGTTTGTGATACCTTAGATGTGAAGGAAGATTTGTTTAGTGAGGAAGAATTAGCGACAGTACTAAAAGGATTAAAAAATAATAAGGCCCCATGTTCTGATAGTATGATTAATGAGTTTCTTAAATATGGTGGCTCTGAGGTTAGGAATAAGCTACTGAAGATTATGAACATGATTTTTGAAAAAGAGGAAGTACCCAATGATTTTAAGAATATCTTAATTAAACCACTGTATAAGAAAGGTGACAAGAGTGAGTGTCGTAATTATCGAGGCATTAGACTGGTCTCTGTAGGTAGCAAATTACTTAGTAATATGATACTTTTTAGACGGAGAGATGCTGTAGACAAAGTTTTAAGGGAAAAACAATGCGGTTTTAGAAAAGGTAGAGGATGTGTCAACCAAGTTTTCACTCTTATGTTAATAATTGAAAAGTCCCTTTGTTGTCAAACACCTTTGGTCCTCAGTTTTATCGATTATGAGCAAGCTTTCGATTCCGTTGATAGAAGAGCGTTAACAAAGGTTTTATCGTTATATGGTATACCAGAAAAATACGTAAAAGTGATTTGTGCTATGTACGAGAATAATACTGCTGCGGTTAAGGTAGGAAATGAGGTTAGCGACTGGTTTTGTATTAAATCAGCAGTTAAGCAGGGTTGTGTTCTATCCCCCTTTATATGGATCATTTTGATGGACTTCGTCTTAAGGAGCACAGGAAAGGCAATTGGAGACCATGGAATCAAATGGGGAGGAAAAACGCTCCTGGACTTAGATTATACTGATGATTTAAGCATATTAGATGAAAGTGTGAGCAAAATGAATGAATTTTTAGAGGTTTTGCGAGTTCAGGGTGCTAAAATAGGCTTGAAAATTAATGTTAAGAAGACTAAGTCACTAAGGCTAGGAATAAGTGAAGATGAACAGGTGACATAAGGTAACGAAAAGATTGATCAGGTTGGGAGCTCCAATTACCTTGGAAGTATTATTAGTAAAGATGGTGGGAGAAGTGAAGATGTTAAAAGTAGAATAGCTAAGGCTCAGGGTGTTTTTTTCACACTTAAAAAGAAGTTTGGAAGAATAGAAAGATAAGTCTGCAAACCAAGATTGAAATATTGGAAACTAAAGTGATGACACTGGTCAAATATGGCTCTGAAGCATGGGCACTTCGAAAAGCAGACGAAAATTTACTAGATGTTTTCCAGAGAAATTGCCCAAGGATTGTTCTGAGTACCCGGCTGACTGACCGTATTTCAAACAGTAGGTTGTAAGAAAAATGTGGTTCAATCCCGCTTTCTAGGGCTAGGTTGAGATGGCTAGGCCACGTTCTACGGATGAAGGATGACAGATTACCGAAGATTGTCCTTTTTGGCCAACCGTCTGGGGCTACACGGAAAGCAGGTCGTCCTTGTCTGGGTTGGGAGGATGTCATAAATAAAGATTTAAAGGGAATGGAACTTCCTGGGAGGGTGTAAAGAGGGAAGCTTTAAATAGATTAGGTTGGAGGACGAGCGTGTGTAGCTGTGTTGGCCTCAGGCGACTTGGTGCTGCAGCGAGTTATTAGTAGTAGTAGTAGTATAAAATTGAGATTCCTCTGATACGTTTATTACCTAAAGTTGATGGATTCGGAGTAACGGAGGGAAGGGTATATTATAAGTTTAATATTTTTTTTTTATATTTAGGACCAAAATAATAAGGAGACTCTTTTGATATATTTATTCTTTCCCAGTTTCCGCTTCTAGAGTTTCTGTTACTATTGGCACGGATCACTCTTACACTTTCGATTTGATAATTCAAAGTCTTTGATAAATAGAGTAATGCCTTTTCTGTGATTCTTTGAGTAATAGAGTAATTACCTTTAAGCCAGGAGGAGGGGGGTCGTGTTGAACAGTAAGAACTATTTCTGGACTTGGATCCAAAAGCGTCATTACCACTTCTTGGTGCATCATTTTTGTAACATCATTGCCATTGACTTTCAAAATCCGATCACCAATCCGGAGACGATTTGTTCTGGCTGCTAATCCGTCAGGTATAACTTTTGATATGAATACTCCTGGCTCATCACGTCCGAAGGGGATGCAAGAGTGATCTGTGCCACCAATTATGCTCAAGCCCAGAGGACCACCCTTCTTCTCAAGAAGCACATCCTAAAAGAATAGAAAATACAACCACATATTATGCTCAAGCCCATAGGGCTACCCTTCTTCTCAAGAAGCACACCCCAAAAGAGTAAAAAGGTACAAGTTTTGTTTGCTAGTTTTTCGGGTTTAAAAGTGTTTTTTTTTCTTTTTTTTCCCGTTGATGGTCACTAAGATGTGAAGCTGAAATATTCAGATCTTTATTATTATAATAAAAAGGTCCAAAGCCGAAATATTCGGACTTTTATTATTACTTGTACAGAAATTATTATATTTGTACACATTTTTTACCCATTTTTTTTTCGAGGGAGAGACACTTTTTATCATACATATCATCAATATACAAAAGAACCTCATCAGTCACTTAAGAAAGACTTGTCAGCAGTGGCTGATAAACATTCAATGAACAACAATACCAACAAAATTAACAAAACAAACGGAAAAATGAAATGAAATGAGACAAAAAAGTGGGAAAGAGAAAATAAAAGGAAAATAATGCAGAGAGACAAAGAGAGAAAAAAAGAAATCCTACTTAAAAAACAAAACAATAAGCCATCCCATTTAAATTGTTTACTTCATCTCTTCCCAGAAGGTGGCTCTTCAGTCTACTCTTAAACTGACTAACATTTTCAGATAGCCTTATACTCGTCGGTAAAGAATTCCATGCTACTGGTCCTGAAAACCTGGGAATATTTTCATTTCACTTCAATTATTCATTTGACATTCAATTCATTTCACATCGCTTCAACTAGATTACTAGATTCTTTATATTGAATGTATTAAGACCTTATATTAGTCAGTAAAACAACATATACAGAAAGACGAGGCATGTTGCTTTGACAGTAAGCACAAAACTTTGAGGATTAGAAAACTATCATGGGCGGATCAGAAGACACGGCAAATTTTTAGACAAAAAGAGTGGAAAAAAGAAAAGGAAAAGAAAGTGGAGAATGTTTAGACCCGAAACATGGATTCCTTTTCATAAAAAATAGCAAGAGGACCTCAGGTATTCTAATTAGGGATAATGATAAGAGTGAAAAAAAATGGTCACCTAAAGATTACCCCGCCCCCAAAAAAAGAATCCTGTAATTTATTTCTTTTCATCAATGATCACAATTTATTGTCAATTACCAGCAGTTCTTGAGCTTCTAATGATAGAAAAGCGAAAGAGAAGTAAGAGAAAAGAAGATCTTACCTCGACAATGACAGGTGGCTGTGCCAATCTGTTATTTGTTACACGTGTAACAATTTGTTCAGTCAACGTACTCCTTGTGATTGTTTCCGTCACTTTTCCTAGCTGAGTAGGGGCAGGAGGAAATGCCATTTCCATAGGATCATTGCTCTTCACTGTTAAAGTTACGCTTTTATTACCTGCTTCCTCAGGTTGTGGAGTCGTTCGCGATGGTATCATTGCCGTAAACTGATCAGAAGTAACTGCTTTTGGAGGACTGCCTGTCATAGGTGGCACAGGGGAGGATGCTTTACTTGGTGGCAAACCATTGGTGTGATGTGCACTTATGAGCGGGCTTGAAATAGCACGCTCAGGAGCTGGAGTTGAAGAAGCACTTGCACTTAGTCGAAGCAGAGGTGACTGAAACAGCGGAAAGTAAATTTAAAGTTATTACATAGGTGAATGCATTATAGCACACCTGCACACAAGGCCGCATCCAGGGTTGGAAGTTAAGAAATTTTAACTCCTCCCCCTCCCCCCGTTCGGATCTTAATGGTCTAGTGCTGCATCCTTTACTTTTTTTAATCCCCCCCCCCGAAATTTTTGTCCGAACCATAAAAACGAAACAAAATGAATATAAAACAATTTTTGATGTGTTTCTGAAAGTTTTTGGTTTTTATTTTCATTATGTTTTACTTTGTTGAATGTTACTTCCATTATGTTTTATTTTGTTGAACAAGAATCGGGTACTACCCACCTTAACTTTTCTTTCATTATAACCCTAGAAAATAACGAATTTCTTGCACGACTCCTTCAATTTACCATTAAAGTGAAATGAGCATATTGAAATATGGGTAAAACTTTAAATAAGAAATTAAACACTCTCTAATCCCTTGCATACTTTGACACAATGAGGTCAAAGCAGCTGAAACACTTTTCTGGACTTGAAGTAGCCAGCTTTGTTCAGAGCAGGATTTGTCTTCCAGTTCATGTGCTCACGATATTGAGGATATTATTTTATTACCGTCATTCTAAACCTAGTTTGATTAAGGATTTTAGTTCTGTCTCTACTCTGCTTAAAGACAGATACCTTTCCAAAAATGTCTTTACTTCTTGATATTTCGAAAACTAGAAATTATCAAGTTGAAATCTACATATATTAATAACTAAATAATATATTCCCTTTTATTTCGATGCTTTCCCCCATAAATTATGATACACACCTCAAGACCATAGTCAAAATACACGTCATGATACACACGTCATCACCATGGTCAGAATACTGGTTATCAACACGCCATGTCATACACACGTCATCAACATAGTCAAAATACACGTCACGATACACAAGGCATCACCATAGTCACAATAGACGTCATGATACACACATCATCACCATAGTCAAAATACACGTCATGATACGCAGGTCATCACCAGAGTAAAAATACACGTCACCACCATAGTCAGAATACACGTCATAATACACACGTCATCATCATAGTCTAAATACACGCTATAACCAAAAACCATAGATAGCCAAAGTGATTGATATTTGTTGTACGCAAAGAGAAACCCGGTATATCCATTTAGAAATCCGACTAGAGTTTCTTTTTTAATTAGAAATTTCGCATCCTATGTATGGGGTAATTACAGCTGAAACAGGGAATTCTAGTAATCTGAAATTATTTAATGCAACAGTAAAGAGTTTTTTCTTTATCAAGGAATTGTATTCATGTGTGTGTTTTATGTATGTACAATGCTTGCTGAACACATATGAATGGACGTAGAATAATGTAAAAATAGTATTATTGGAATGAGTAGAATAAGGAGACTGACACCTGCTGATAAATCCCTTTGGGACTTTCTTAACAAGTGCTGCAAATGTATAAATATGTCATATATATTATCTCGCTTTACTTCCATAGCTTAGGCAGATTTGTTGTAGTAAATTTATCTTGGGTTACCTTATTGCACTTCAACTTGAGATGCTAGTTTAAAAGAGAAAGGTAAAGAAACGGCACGAGACTTCGTGGTACCGATCTCCATGTCACGGCTCTTTAGCCAGGAAGTGCAGTGGCATGCTGGGAGCCAGCCTCTTTGTCCTTTCGCACACCCGTCTTGTTTAAATTCCCCAGACTTATCTAAGTACACGTTTAAAACTGGGTCAACTCTGGCTGAGCTTACATAGTTATGTCACTGACCTTTGACCAAATTGGCGACATCGGGACTCAAAAAGTAGCGCAGCCCTAGATGCTAGTTATACCCTTCCCCAAACTCTTTCTCTACAAAGAAATACTCTAGAATCGTCTCTAATAATAATTTTCCTTGCAAATTTGGTTTTGAGATAACCTAAATGATTGATTCTCTAAAATAGTTTATCCTACCCTATCCTAACCTTGTGTAGAAAATTGGTTTGCGACATAAATAACACACACAGAAAAAATCCACTGGCCTTTCCTAGCTGGACATACAACAACAAGAGCCAAGAGCTCATATGGCACTTGTGACAAGAACGGAACTTAAAATTCGACTCGGTACTAGAGTTATCGATTTCATTGTCCTAGCACGTCAACAAGCACCGAGCTCGCCAAAGCACTAGAAATCCCCCCAACTCCCCAAAAGAAATCAGATCCGGTTCGCTTATGTCAATCACGTATTTATAACTTATACTTATTCTCGAACTCGCCAAAGTGCTCGAAATCCCCCCAACTCCCCCAAAGAGAGCGAATCTGGTACGGCTATGTCAATCGCGTATCTAGAACTTGTGCTAAATATTCCCATCAAGTTTCACCCCGATCTCTCCACTCCAAGAGTTTTCCAAGATTTCCTATTTCTGATATATCCGTTTCCCCCTCCATTCCTCGATGTCCCTGGATCCGATCCGAATTGAAAATGGAGCATCTGAGACATGAGATCTTTCTATATATCAAGTTTCATTAAGATCCAATCACCCATTCGTAAGATAAACCTACCTCCACTTTCACGATTTTCCCTCCCTCCAGCCCCCCCCCCAGATGGTCGAATCGAGTAAACAGCTATTATCAAGTCAATTTGTGCAGGTCCCTGACACGCCTTCTAATTTTCATCGTCCTAGCACGTCCAGAAGCACCGAACATGCCAAAACACTAGTAATCCCCCCTGACTCTCCCAAAGAGAGCGGATCTGGTCCAGTTATGTCAATTACGTATCTAGGACTTGAGCTTATTCTTTCCACCAAGTTTCATCTCGATCTCTCCACTCTAACCGTTTTCCAAGATTTCCAGTCTCCGTCTCCAACTTCTCCCAATGTCACCGGATCTGGTCAGGATTTAGAATAAGAGCTCTGAGACACGAGGTCCTTCTATATATTAAATTTCATTAAGATACGATTACCGTTAAGATCCGTAAAAATTTTTTTGAATTAGCCCCCCCCCCTCCAACTCCCCCAAAGAGACCGGATCCGTTCTGGTTAAGTACATCACGTATCTAGGACTTTTGCTTATTCTTCTCACCAAGTTTCATCCCCATGTCTCAACTCTAAGCGTTTTCCAAGTTTTCTGGTTTCCCTTCCAACTCCCCCAATCTCACCGGACCCAGTCAGGATTTAGAATAAGACCTTACAGACGCAAAGTCCTTCTAAATATCAAATTTCATTAAGATTTGATCACCCATTTGTAAGTTAAAAATACCTTATTTTTTCTAATTTTTCCAAATTGACCTTCCCTCCACTCACCCCCCTCCTCCCCAAGACAGGTCGAATCGGGGAAACGATTATTTCTAATTTAATCTGGTCCCTGATACGCCTGCCAACTTTCATCGTCCTAGCTTATCTGAAAGAGCCCGAACTAACAAAACCAGTACCAACAGCCAGAAGACAGACAGACCGGCAGAAATTGATATTGCTGTCACTTGATAAATACCAAGTGTCATAAACAAACGAGCCCAGCGGGTTTTTTGGCAATGGCAATTCTACAGGGAGTTCTTTCCATTTCGACATTTGGGAGATTTCAGGTTATTTTTTGAATTTTCATAAATTGGTTTTCCAAATAACATTTTACTATCAAGACTAATGGAAATAACTGTTACAATTTCCCAATTAGTAATAAATGGCAATTTTTCTCACAAGCAAGTCTTTTGAAAATGCTTCTTTTTTCGTTACTATGTGCCGTAAATTAATCTTTAGTAGATTGCAGCTACCGCTGCAATCATGGTAAAAACAATGGAACCTTCATTTTCAAACACGAATGTTTCATTGAAGTGGTGTATTGCACATATTAAATTTACTCTTCAAGAGTCTGGAATAGTAGTTTTAATAAAAAATTTTGATATTATTGACCAAGTGTTATTTATAACAAGATATCAAAGTCCAACTTCCCGATTAAAAAAATAAAATAAAATATTACCGACACGAGCCATTGTAGTACACATATATAGTTGATATTTTTCCAATCTGCTGACGAGAATAAATTTTCTATGGAATACAGTTAGCAGTAAAAGGTAAAAATGTATGACTTATTTTTCAATAAGGCATAGAGAAACTTCACGATAGAATATATCAAACAGTTCGTGGTAACGAACTGTAGTAAGGAGCGACCCGGCTCAATAGTAAACGGAACTCTAAAAAACGGAATTTTGATGCTAAAAGATACATAAAAAGAATCGAATTTTCACACTGATTCTAAATATAAAATAAAAAAACTAATTTTTTTAGCTGAAAGTAAGGAGCGACATTAAAACTTAAAACGAACAGAAATTACTCCGTATATGAAATGAGTTGTCCCCTCCGCAATCCCTCGCTCTTTACGCTAAAGCTTTAAATCGTTTTAAAAAGTAGAATTGTGGCAAAGAGTCAACTTTAGCGTAAAGAGCGAGGGATTGCGGAGGGGACAACTCATTTCATATACGGAGTAATTTCTGTTCGTTTTAAGTTTTAATGTCGCTCCTTACTTTCAGCTAAAAAAATTAGTTTTTTTATTTAATTTCTGAACGTTTTTGAATTAATGCATGTTTGGTGTTGGCTCTCCGCACATAAATTATTAAAATGAAATTTGTATATTAATTCTTTTTTTGGCTAAATGGCTTTCTCTTAGTTTTGATCAGACGATTTTGAGAAATAAGGGGTGGAGAAGGAGGCCTAGTTGCCCTCCAATTTTTCGGTTACTTAAAAAGGCAACTAGAACTTTTAATTTTTAACGAACGTTTTTATTAGCAAAAAATATACGTAACTTAAGAATTAACTTACGTAACAAACTTTCATAACCTTATATTTTTATTATGTATACGAGGGGATTTGTACCCTCGTTAATACCTCGCTCTTTACACTAAACCGTAAGTTTTGTCCCAATTCTTTAAGAATGACCCCTTAAAGAATAAATAGCTGAAATTACTAAAAATACTTTAGCATAAAGAGCAAGGTATTTATCTCCTCCTAAATACCTCGCTCTTTATGCTAAAGTATTTTTTAGAACCCCTCATATGCGTAATAATCTCTGTTCGTTTTAAGTTTCAATGCTACTTCTTCCTTTCATTTGAAAAAACGTTTTCGTGTTTATTTTTCATTGTTTTCTTATAGTAATGCTAGAGAATCCTGCGCCCTTGTCATTGAATTTTTCTTCCCCATGACAGATTCCTCCAAGGAAAGATCCTTCAACATAGCCCCCTCTCCTCAGCCCCACCCCCAAACAAAATAAAATCCCCCTGAAAACGTCTGTACACTTCCCAATAATCATTACTATATGTAAACACTGGTCAAAGTTTGTAACTTGCAGCCCCTCCCCCAGGGATTGTGGGGGAGTAAGTCATCCCCGAAGACATAGTTATTATGGTTTTCGACTATGCTGAACAAAATGGCTATCTCAAAATTTTGATCCGTTGACTTTGGGAAAAAAATGAGCGTGGGAGGGGGCCTAGATGCCCTCCAATTTTTTTGGTCACTTAAAAAGGGCACTAGAACTTTTCATTTCCGTTAGAATGAGCCCTCTTGCGACATTCTAGGACCACTTGGTCGATACGATGACCCCTGGGGAAAAGAAAAAAAAAAAAACAAAAAAAACAAACAAACAAATAAACACGCACCCGTGATTTGTCTTCTGGCAAAAAATACAAAATTCTACATTTTTGTAGATAGGAGCTTGAAACTTCTACAGTATGGTTCTCTGATACGCTGAATCTGATGGTGTCATTTTCGTTAAGATCCTACGACTTTTAGGGGGTGTTTCCCCCTATTTTCCTAAATAAGGCAAATTTTCTCAGGCTCGTAACTTTTGATGGGTAAGACTAAACTTGATGAAACTTATATATTCAAAATCAGCATTAAAATGTGATTCTTTTGATGTAGCTATTGATATCAAAATTCAATTTTTTAGAGTTTTGGTTACTATTGAACCGGGTCGCTCCTTACTACAGTTCGTTACCACGAACTGTTTGATAAGTTTCAATTAATTTAGTTCTTGTCATCAAAAGTTACGAGCCTGAGAAAATTTGCCTTATTTTGGAAAAAAGGGGGAAACATCCCCTAAAAGTCATAGAATCTTAACGAAAATCACACCATCGCATTCGGCGTATCAGAGAACCCTATAGCAAAAATTTCAAGCTCCTATCTAAAAAAATGTGAAATTTCGTATTTTTTGCCAGAAGACAAATCACGGGTGCGTGTTTATTTGTTTTTGTTTTTTTTTCCCAGGGGTCATCGTATCGACCAAGTGGTCTTAGAGTGTCGCAAGAGGGCTCATTCTTACGGAAATGAAAAGTTCTAGTGCCCTTTTTAAGTGATCAAAAAATTGGAGGGCACCTAGGCCCCCTCCCACGCTAATTTTTTTCCAAAAGTCAACGGATTAAAATTTTGAGATAGCCATTTTGTTCCGCATAGTCAAAAACCATAATAACTATGTCTTTGGGAATGACTTACTCCCCCACAATCCCTGGGGGAGGGGCTGCAAGTTACAAACTTTGACCAGTGTTTAGTGTTTAGTGTTGTCCCCTCCGCAATCCCTCGCTCTTTACGCTAAAGTCTGACTCTTTGCCACAATTTTTCTTTTTAAAACAATTAAAAACTTTAGCGCAAAGAGCGAGGGATTGCGGAGGGGACAACCCATTTCATATACGGAGTAATTTCTGTTCGTTTTAAGTTTTAATGTCGCTCCTTACTTTCAGTTAAAAAAACTGTTTTTTTTTATTTAATTGCTTCAAAGGGCTTGTTGCTACTTGTTATGGCGATGCTACAGAATAATGGGAGGTGGTTAAATCTGACATGAGGTAATTATAACAATTATATGCAGCAGTTTCTCCATTTCGCAGCCAATATTAAGATTAACAATGTTATAATTCTCAATTCATCTGGTAAAATGTTTTTTTGAAATATTGAAAATTCATGTGAAATGTGTTGTATGTACAAGAAGAAGCTGGGAGATCAAAGAACTTCAATTTCCTAGAAGACTTTTTCCAAGAGTAAACTCTGCTTATAAGAGTATTCCGCATATACTGTACATAAATATGTATTGTAAATTTTCGTATATAAAATGCTTGGAAGAAACCAGGAAAATCAATTTAAAAAATCCATAGAGGGAGACATAGATTTGCCTCCATCCCCTTCAACATCTGGGTCTTTTCACTAAGGCGGCTTATCGTAAAGCAATTAAAAACAAAACAAATATGGCCAAATATAAATTGGAAGTATTATGTTTACTGTGTCGTTCAACACATTTAAACTAAAAATATACTAAAACTACAAAATTAACTAAATATTACATACTAAAAACTAACCATTAACCAAAAAATAAAGCAAAAAACATCTTTAAAGCAAATTCAACTAAATGGACAATAGCATCCTCGAAGTATTGTGCCAAGAAAAGTCAAAATTTAACTACATTCCTCTTGTGTTGCAAGCTCATAAATGATAATTTTTGAGTAAAGAGCAGGGGAAGGAGCAAAGGGGTTATGAAGTCTTTACGTCACTCCTTATTCCCATTCTCTTTTTCAAAAGTGATTTCCCTCCGATTTTCAGAGTTATTCTAAATGTGAGGAGGGACAGCCACTCCCAACAACCCCCACAGTATTTGAAATATATATATTCTCCCCCTATATGTTTTTCTCCTTCCATAATTCTTATAGAAGTATAATACTACGATATTATAAGACTTCTTCAAACGATGAAGCGAAATTATTTGAAATGTATGTTGCCATAATTTTAACAAGTAGGAAAAAACAAAAAAGCAAAAAACACTATCATTTTATTGGTTTATTTTTAGTTGATTCTGTCCGGGTGAAAAAAAAAAAGACAAGATATTCTCCGGAACAGAAGATTGTATGTTGAAGTTGAAGTATTAAACATGACTTAAAAGGTAAAAAATTATAAGAAGTCCATATTTTTAAAATAAAAAAAAAACTCTTAGTGACAAAAATCTTTCCGCAAAGGTGATCAACGGGATGTGGATTTTAGCTTCAAGAAAATCAACAATCCAATAGCATCAAAATATTTTAATCTTCTAAAAGGTTTAATTTCTTCCAATCCTACTTTTCAAGTTTTTTTTTCTTCAATTTTTTTTTTTATGAAAATTTCAATTAGAAATAGAAAATTTAAATTGAATTTGCAGAAAATTGAAAACGTTGAAAATTTTCAAATTGAAAATTTGAAAACCTGAATTCGGTCCAGAAGGGATAGATTACCAAAAAAATTCGGTTTCTAAATTGAAAAAAAATTATTTTGACGTAACTAATTCTGCTGAAGTTTCCATAAGAGCCCCCTCCCCTCGTTATATGTTAGTAGTATAAAGCATAGGTAACCATACGATTAGGGATTGAAGGGGATTAACTCAAAATCAGAAGATACATTTTTAAGATACTAATTTTCAATATGGGGCTAATCTTAGAACGAAGAAAGGGGAAACGAAAACTGAAATAACCAGCTAAATATTGTGAACGACTACTTTTTCGGAAGAAGAGAAGGGGTGGTCTCTTCAAATCATCTTAAGCATCAATATGAATTCAGAAAAGGATAAATCTTCTTTGCGTGCTTTGTCACCTAAGGTATAGATCCTCATGACTTATTACAACTAAACAAGAGAAGGGTTTGAGTTAAAGTTTACTACAAGCTTGATCATAAAAGCATTCAACATACTTGCAGGTTGGAGTGTGAGAGTCGAGTACCCATATAGGATTTTGGGTTGTATAACCCAAATGGTGATCGTGGTGTAGAGCCACTTCCCGGCTCTCTCTCGACAACCAAGCGAACAAAGCGTTCCAAACCCGAGAGCAAAGCGACTACCTGATCGAGTCGAGCACCTCCGACATCGATTCCATTGATCTAAAAAAAAGTAGTGCTTGTTACTCACACTACCCAAAACATTAGTCTACACACATTTGAGTCAGTCAGATGCCAAATAGATTTACTGCATTGAGTAATCAGCGGGGAAAATGAAGTAAACAAATTTGTAACTTTCATGCATACTAAGCCATAGTTGAAAAAAAATTATTGTATTTCTTATATGTTTGAAATGGAAAGATAAACATCAAAAACAAGAAGAACAATAGAATTCTTTTCGCAAGACAGTGGCAATTCTAATTTCAATTAATATTTCGACCCTATGTTTAAGGGCCGTCCTCAACAAAAGATAAATATGTAGAAGAAAAGAGACTTACAATAACATACGACCATTAAAACTAAAACGAAAAGACTAAAATAGTCCCAGCATCCTTACTTCAGCGAAGCTCAATCAGGACTGATAAATAACTAAGGTGAAGCAAGACAATTCATTGAAATAAAACAAAAAAATAATTACATCTTTTCATTGCTAATCTAACCTTTTTGACAGCTAGCCTCGAAGGTCTTTTTGTAACTGGTTTGTGTTAATATCAACTGGTTTTTATGGCACTTAGTATCTACCGAGTGACATATAGCGATCGCAAATTCTGTCGGTCGGTCTGTCTGTCTGTCTGTCCCGGTTTTGCTACTTTAGGCACTTCCAGGTAAGCTAGGGCGATGAAATTTGCCACGTGTATCAGGATCCAGACCAGATTAAATTAGAAATTGTCGTTCCCCCGATTCGACCATCTAGGGGGGGGGGTGAATGGAGGGACGGTTTAATCGGAAAAATTGGAAAAGATTAGGTATTTTTAACTTACGAACGGACGATCGGATCTTGATGAAATTTGATGTTTGGAAGGACCTCGTAACTCAGATCTCTTACTTTCAATACCGACCGGATCCAATGTTATTGGGAGGGGGGAGACCGGAAATCTTGGTAAACGCTTAAAGTGGAGAGATCAGGATGAAACTTGGTGGGAAGAATAAGCACAACTCCAAGATACGTGACTGACATAACCGGACCGGATCCACTCTCTTTGGTGGAGTTGGGGGGGGGGGTATTTCGGAAAAAATGAGGTATTTGTAACTTACGAACGGGTGATCAGATCTTAATGAAATTTTATGTTTAGAAGGATCTTGTGCTTTAGAACTCTCATTTTAAATCCCGACCAGATCCGGTGACATTAGAGGGAGTTGGAGGGGAAAACCAGAAATCTTTGAAAACGCTTAGTGGAGAGATCGGGATGAAACTTGATGGGAAGAATAAGCACAAGTTATAGATACGTGATTGACATAATTGGAACGGGTCCGTCTCTGTGGGGGAGCTGGGGGTTGTTAATTTGGGAAAATTAGAAAAATTGAGGTATTTTTAACTTAAGAACGGGTGACCGGATCTTAATGAAATTTGATATTTAGAAGGAATTCATGTCTCAGAGCTCTTATTTCAAATCCCGACCAGATCTGTTGACATTGGGGGGAGTTGGAGGGGGAAAACGGAAATCTTGGAAAACGCTTATAAATGTCATAGATACGTGATTGACGTAACCGAACTGGATCCGCTCTCTTTGGGGGAGTTAGGGGTTGGGGTTCAGTGCTTTGGCGAGTTTGATGCTTCTGGACGTGCTAGGACGATGAAAATTGGTAGGTGTGTCAGGGAGCTGCACAAATTGACATGATAAAGTCGTTTTCCCCGATTCGACCATCTGGGGGGCTGAAGGGAGAGGAAAAATTAGAAAAATTGAGGTATTTTTAACTTATGAGTGGGTGATAATTTTGATATTTAGAAGGACCACGTGACTCAGAGCTCTTATTTTAAATCCCAACCGGCATTAAGCCTCTGATTTTCCTTTTAAAGCAATCTATTGATTCTCAGAATTTTGCTAAAGCTCATACCATATGAGCTCTTGGCTCTTCCGACCTCGTCACAAGTGCCATATGAGCTCTTATCTCTTGTTTAATATATTTTGTAAGATCACTTTCAATTAAATTTGTATACAGAGCATATATTGAATGTTCCCCCAAATCCCTATTTAAGGAATTATAACTATTAATCTGAAGTCTGATTCGAATTGCTACACGAACAACCCGCTTTATGCCTAGGTCATTGCTAATAAGGGTGGATTCTTCAAAAAGTGTTTTGTCGCTAGGATTTTAAAAAACACATGGCTGCTTAACACAGAATGAAAAGAGCAATATTCGAACTTATTATCTTATAATATCGCCAAATATAGCTTATAATATCGAATTATAATATCGCCAAATATCGATATTATCGATAAATTATCGCCAAATTAATATTATATTAATTATAATATCGCCAAATATCGAACTTATAATATCGCAGCAATATTAGAACTTAAAGCTGTGGTGATATCACCTTTATGCTGTTGTAGACATTTCTCTAAATTCGGGTGAGTTCTACCTACATAGTATTTGCCACAGTCATATGGTATTTGATAGACCCCTCTTTGCCAAAAAGGCATGATTAGCAATGAAAACGAGTTTCTAATTACTCTTCTTTCATTTCAATGAATTGCCTTGTTTCACCACACTTTATCTATTAGTTCTGGTTGAACTTCGCTAAAGTAGGGATGCTAGGACTGTTTTAAAATTTTCAATTTAGTTTTAATGGTCGTATATTGTTGTAACTCTTTTTATATATATTTGTTTTGCTGAGGACAGCCCTTCGACATAGGGTCAAAGTATTCATTCAAACTTCCACTGTCTTGTGAAAAGAACTCCCAATTGTTTTCTTGTTTTTTTTTGCGTTTGGAAAGGCAAGGCAGATGGAAAGGCAGTGTGGTCTTCGTCGCTATTTATATAAAATGGAAAGAATGATTCAGTTTGTCTTAGGAGATGTAAATTGGCCTTGCAAAAGAAAATTAAAAAAAGATCGAAAATTTTTCTTCAAATTAGTTAGTGCTTAAACAGTGCTTAGGCTTATTCTTACATTACCAAGGATATTATATATATATAAAAAAACACCCACGACCCAGCTAAGATCTATTCCTTTCTAAAAAATCTCGTATCCCTAAGATTTTTCTTCTAGTCGTTTACAAATTAAGAAGTTTTTAGGACAGTACTGCATTTTATTAAAGTTGTCACGTTGAACCGCGAAACTAAAAACGTTTAGTTGAATTTCACAGCACTTTAAACTGTAAAATTAAAACAATAACAATGATTCCCAGACAACTTCAAAGAGAAGCCTTCTTAAGTTGTTTGGTGCCATTTGTTTTTAGCTCATTTTTGGCTGATTTTTCGCCCACGTCTCTTTTTTTAATTTGGCAAAAGCTACTGCCAAAAACTACGTAACTGCATATAAAGGTCTCTTTGACTAAAAATTCTTTTCCGGATTCTTCCTACTTTAAAAAATAAATAATGGTTGTAAATAAATATAAATATATAAATAAACATAAATAATAATGGTTATAAATAAATTAAATATGGTTGAGCAAGCTTATCCTCTAATCTAATTCCAACAATTAGATTTCAATTGCACTTTCTTTAGTATTTTAAGGAATAAATAATCGATCAGAAATGGGATCGATCTCTTCAGTGATCATAAGTACATTGAGTTTATTTCTCCTTAATCTTCTTGTTTGATGAATAGCGTTGCAGTCATATGTTTATTTACATTATTTACTATTATAAATAATACAGGTTTTTATTATTTTGTTTGTGAGGTTTTTATACTGTTAGTGTTTTTTTATTATAATGAAATTATTATTAGGCTTATGATCGTTTTCCTCTGAAGCGTTGTCTTTTTCCCTCTCATTTAGGTTTTTTTTCAATTCTACAGGCTACATTCATGTATGCACAGAGCATAAAAATCCATTGTTATTATCATTAAAGTAACTAGTCATGCAAGTGCTTTACCAGTAATCAAAATGGAGTCATTCAATTTGGCTTCTGAGGGGCTCATTCGTTCGTTAATAAACATAAAACAAACCAGTTTTTCTAGACTACAATCTAAGCGCACAAAAAGCATACCTATATCAAAATAGAAGCAAACAATTATTTTACGTATTTGCAACTTATTATTAACTAATTATTTAATTAGTATACTTTAATATTATTAAATAATTAATTTTAATTTAATATTATTTAATTTAATATTATTAAATAATTTAATTTAAAATAATTTAATTAAATAATTTAAAACGTTTTAATTTAATATTATTTAATAGCAACTAATTATGTAATTAGTATACTTTAATATTATTAAATATTTAATTTTAATTTAATATTATTTAATTTAATATTACTAAATAATTTAATATTATTTAATAGCAACTAATTATTTAAGTATTTAACAATATTTGCATGCACTTTTTCGATCTCTTCATGACTCATTTATTCGACGTCACGTTTATGTACATATCTTTCACACTTTTAGTAGCTCAACACTAAATAAAGTTATAAGTAATAAGTAATAAGTATAAATAAGTATAAGTAATAAGTAAATTTATAAGTAACTCAACACTAAATAGATTTATAACACTAAATATATTTATAAATTTATAAAATAAATTTATCTGTTGGGATAAAATTTCCTCTCTATTGACAGTAGCATTTTAAAACTGAAGCCGTTCGTCGATATAACATGATGATTACCAATGAAGCAAAAATCAAATGATTTTTAACAACAAACAGTTTCAGGTAATAAAATATTAAAAACTTAATAAACCAATTTAGCAGAACAAAATTCGAAGTTGTATATCTAATTTAGCGGAAGAAATTATAGAGAAATTACTATATTACAATGTTGCAATTTAAAATGTTGAAGAAAATTAATAAAAATATATGTGCATCAAGATTGTCGAAAGACCTTATCTACTATATAGTTTAGGAATGGCCAAGTGTAGTAAGTTGAAACTTTCAGGTCATGTTGAGCTAAATCTGAACACATTATGTGAATCCAGGTGATCAAAAGGTTGCAATTTTAATATCGCAGGAACAGCTATGGGTATCAAGTTAAAACTTTCGGTGTTTAAGGAGGATATTGAACTAAATCAACAGTAAAGCAAATGCTTTAGCAATAACAAGAGTGGAGTCAATGGATTTGGCTTCTGCGCAGCTCATATTTCATAAATACGCAAATGCTGCAGCAGTACGATAGTCTTTAGCAAATTAATAAATTAAAAAAAAAACTAAAAAAAAATAATAATTTAAAAACCCCAAAAAATAAGTTAGAACTTAATATTAAGGTTCAAGGTACGCTTTCAAACTTGGACAAAGAATCCAGAAGTAGCTTCTAGCCGGTGTTACCTTAAGAACTAGGGTATAAAACACAAGGAAAGCGACCAACAGGGTTCGAGTCTTACAAATGCGATATGTTTGTCACACTGGTAAATCTAGGGCTGACCGAAAAGCAGGTCGCCCCTAGTAGGGTGGGAGAAGGTCGTAAGGAAGGATTTAATGGAACTTGGATTTTCCTAGGAGGGTGTCAACAGAAAGGTCTTGAATAAATCGGAATGGAGGAGGAACGTGCGTTGTCATGTTAGCCTAATACGGCTTTGTGCTAGTGAGTTGTTATTGGTAGTAGTAGGTAAATATATAAACGATTCCATTACTGCCGTGGGAACAAGGTGAACACACTAATCCATGGCTTTTTCACGCTCTTTCCAGATATTGTTACTTTTTCCTTCGCAAATGACCTCCTCCCCCCAGTCCTGAAAGTCTCATGTATAGTCCTAGTATATAGGTATGTACAAAACCAAAACAACTACATAGACGTTCTTACTTTATAATATGCAGTATATTTTTATTAATGACACTGTCATGTTTACTTTTATTTTTTCTGGATTCATTTATGACACTGCCATGACACAGCCAGTGTCACACATATTTTGATGACATTATCATATTTACTTTTATTGTTTTCCAAATCCATAAGTCATTATCATTATCAATGTTCGATATCCAACAAATCTGAAATTCTTTTCAATTAGAAATAGATCTAACACTTTTTCGAGTCATGGAAACCGTTCAAAATGAAATAAAAGGATAGACAGGTGCAAAACAAGAAAATATGACAGAAAAGACCTGCCCGCTTTATTTATAAATTGATGTGAAACTGCAGTAGCATGCAGTAGAACTATTCCCTTTTTTCCTTAGTATTTCATTGTTTTTTCTTGTATCTAGGTTAGAGTTTTCACACCTCATGCGTACCTCTTGTCACAACATGGCCTCAAAGCAGCTTTCATTACTACATTACCGAATAGCCCCACAATAAACTCGGTTATCTTTCTTCAGTAATCATACAATAAGTCCATAATTCAAATTTTTTGCCCCAAGTAATGGACATCTTTGTATTAACGGGTTGTTCCTTAAATCTGGAAGTGCCTCTTCCTTTACTAATGACGTTTCTGAGATACAAAGCTAAACTATTGTTCATAGCTCTTATCATACTTTAGCTCCCCGAAATTCACTCCATCAAGTGGCTTGAACCCAGACCTCCTCGTCTGGGTTGGGAGGAAGTCATGAATAAAGATTTAAAGGAAATGGGCACTTCCTGGGAGGGTGTAAAAAGGAAGACCTTGAATAGATTAGGTTGGAGGAGGAGCGTCCGTAGCTGTGTTGGCCTCAGGCGGTTTGGTGCTGCACTGAGTTATTAGTAGTAGTAGTAGTAGTAGTAGTAGTAAGTGGTTTGTAAGTAGTACACGATACCATATCGAGTCTTTTTGGAGTCAGTAAACCTTCAAGAATTCCGAAAGCTTAAAGTCAAAAAAGTCTTTTTAGTAATAATATCGCGCAAAAAAGTAGAGTCAAAGTCAATCATTTTGGCATCTAAGTTGCTCATCCGTTCGTTAATGCATGCACAACATAATTTTTACTATAAACTAAACATACTATGCATTAACTGCAACAAAAAGCATGCAAACATAAAAACAGAAGCAAACAGTTCTTTTACGCATTTAGTCTTCATTTTCTAACAGCCTACTAATAGCCAACACAGCTATCCAAAATCAAAACCTTACCTTAAAACAAACCTAGTTAAGCCCCTTCAAGATCCATAAATCAAATAAAATATAAAACTATATAGCAAGCGACAGAATTTTAAAAAAATGATAATGGAAAATTTATAAGAGTTAGACGTTCAGCGATTTAACATGGGAACAAAGGGTTTGAATTATTACTAGCTCCACAGAGTAGCGTCTGGCGATTTAATAAAAAAAAAAAAAAAAAAGCTAGTTGATCCAATTAATCTTCATTGTTGTAGTTTTATAGCTCGAAATTCCCTTTAAATGATCAATTATCAGAATTATTTTTTATTCTCGCGAAATATTTAGTTAAAAGTCAAAATGTGGTCAGCACAAAATAGCCTTGGTTATGTTGAGACTAATGGCAAATTAAGTAGGCCAGTTCTGTTTAGCCTGGAATGCCCACTGATGAAAAAATTGATGTGTGGTACACATCAATTTTTGGACACATCAAAAGCGTGTACAGCGCTTTTGGTGGTGTGCTAAAAAGGGAACAAATTCAATCCAAGCTAGATGGCGCTGGTGAAAATTAGTGTGCTCATTTTATGCATTTACGCTTCTTCACTTTTACTCATGTACATTGCTTACATTTTTAATGTATTCTTTTACACTCTTACACTTATTCGACATCTTTAATGGTCTTCTATTTTCATTTTAAACATTTTCGTGTCTTATTTAATTCATAGTCCGATTATTCTACGCTTTTGGTATTATATTAATTCTAGCAGACCAAATAGAAACTTTATAGTAACAAACTTACTTGGGTCGAACTCGGACAAATAGTAATTAGCAAAAAGCAAGCGTATATCCTATGTGTTGCTAAAATAAAAATCAATAAAAGTCAATAAAAGTTTAGGTCATAATGACAAAAACAATGACGAAAAATTAATAAAATTCAATGATATTACAATATTTAGGTTAAAAATTTGTATAATAAAATTAGAAACTAAACATTAAGGTATTGCTTGAAACGATATAAAGGAACTTCCATTTTGACCTTTTCAATTCCTAGTTTGCAAAAATAAATTAGAATCAGCAAAAGTATAATAAATTCACACCAGTCAGAAAAAAGCAGAAATAGCTTGCACAGTAAAATGAATCTTTTTTTATAACAAAATGCACTATTAAGAGCTTTGTTTCTATGTAGAATTTCAAAAACCGAAAGAAAAGGAAAGATAAGGAAAAAAGACAAACCTGACGATTGTTAAAAAGAACTAAAGCAAAGCACAAGAAATAAGGGGAAAGAAGAAATAGATGAAACAAAAAAGAAAATCAATTACCGATAGAATTTTGTCTCCAACACGGAGTTTTCCATCACGAGCGGCAGGACCCACGTCATTTATATGAGACACATAAATGCCCTAGAACGCAGAAAATGGATTCAACTATATTAATTTAACATAATAATAATGATATTAATAAAAATAGGTTTAAAACAAAATATAATAAATTTATACAGAAGTAAAATAAAAGGATTGAAGATTTAAATTCAAACTTGCCTACCGTGACAAATCGGAAGAAAATCTGAATTTGATTCAGTAATTACTCAAATATTTAGTCTGTATCCAAAAAAACATCATCATCGGGGAAATGAAAGAATTCTAAAAATAATTTCATAAAAAGGAACAACTACTCACTACTACTAACAACAACTCACTGCAGCACCAAGCGATCTGAAACCAACACAGCTACGTACGCTCCTCCTTCATCCCAATCTATTCAAACCCCCCCCTCTTTAAAACCTCCCAAAGAAGTTCCCATTTCGCTTAAATTCTTCTTTACGATATCTTCCAAACTTATTCGCGAGGACGACCCGCTTTCGTTTGGCTCTAGGCGGTGACCTACAAGGACAATCTTTGGCTATCTGCCATCCTTCATCAACAGAACGTATCCTAGCCACTGCATAATAATGGAATGAGATAATTATTTTATTCTATAATAACAGAATAATTGTTTTGATACTAGCATAAAAAACGACATGAACATAACACAATAAAAAAAGAAACAAAAGTAACAATATAGTATCAGTAATATATTGACAGTTATTACGTACAAATGCTATGGGATCCAAATTTGGAAATAAGATTAGTTGGAGGACACGTACAAAAAAAGGAAAAAAATCAATTCAATTCAAAATTAAGCTATGGAATAGCATGTTTTAAAAAATTCTTACTCCGAACAGCTACTTTTGAGAAGAATGTAACAAAGTCGGAATGTATCATCAAACGTTACGGTAATATTACTGTAATATAATACGGTAATATTGTATCGGTAATAAAATATGCATCGGTAAAACGGTAATATATATTACGGTAACATGTATAAGTTGTATCACGTCTGTTTTTAAAAATTATTATCTGTGTAGAAGTTTTATTAAGTATTTTTTTTTAAGCACAAATTTCGAACTTATCACAAGTAATTTTGATATTTTCGACTTCTCTGGGACGGTTAATGAGCATCTAAACTACAAATCGAAACATTTGGAGACACCTAGATTGATGACCGAAGAGTTGCAGATTAGCTCAAAATAGAAAATATTGTAGGGCGGCATCATCTCATGGTACGACAGGTTTCTGCAGTAAATCAATTCATAGCCCCTAAAGCTGCAGTGAAGCTACTTCTGTATTTGTGCTGCCATCAGCATATACATCGCAACTGCAGCAGGTAACTCAGAGAATTTAAAACTGCAATGAATTTGTTCATGTATTTAGGTCACTGTCTGCAGAAATTTCGTAACCGCGGTATATCTATTCAAGATCTTAAAAGCTTTGGTGAATTTGTTTCTAGCATCACACACTGTATGGGAGTCTGCCCTCTTTCGTTCTTGTCATTTTCGTTCTCCCCAGTACCTCCAATGTCTCATATGAATTTCAATAGTGATTAAAGGCTGCTTAGTCTGGGTTTTAACCTGAATACTCGGTATTCTTTCAGTCCAGTGTAGTAAAAGTATGGTTCAGAGACCTTAGCTTGGTAATACGGGACCCAGAGATCGAATCACGCTGCAGTGCAGTGCACGCACTGCAGGGCCGACGCAAGGACCTTAGTAGTCAAGAAGCGTCGCTAATTCTTAAATATTATATTTGATGATGTATCTATGTAGCTATTAGCTCCCATTTCACATCTGCGCCGTGTCATCTCAGGTACATTGATCCAGCAGGGAGGGTTGATATCTTCAAGCTATTTGCCTTGATGTCCGGTCAAATCTTTTAAAGCTGTCTTGAGACAGCTGATGTATTAGAGCAACTTTTAGGATACATATCACATTTGAAAGATGTGAAAACGTTATCAGTAAAACAGCATCGAATTTGCTGATGCATATAATTTGACGAACTTAAAAAATCTAATCAACAGTCGACTTATTTGATCAGAAGCCCGCTTGGTATTCTGGAATATTTGCTAAGCATATTGATCAGACCCGTTCAAGACTCTTGTCAAAGTTTTTGTGCCGTGATTTTTAATACTGATTAAATAAAAACTAAACTGTCTTTTGGCAAGAAAAATCCCACATTTTTGTAGATAGGAGCTTAAAACTTCTACAGTAGGGTTCTCTGATATGCTGAATATGACGCTGTTATTTTCATTAATATTCCATTACTTTTAGAGGGTGTTTCCCCCTATTTTCTAAAATAAGGCAAATTTTCTCAGGCTCGTAACTTCTGATGGATAAGACTAAACGTCATGAAGCTTATATATTTAAAATCAGTATTTAAATTCAATTCTTTTGATGTAACTATTGGTATCAAAATTCCGTTTTTTAGAGTTTTGGTTACTATTGAGTCGAATCGCTCCTTACTACAGTTCGTTACCACGAACTGTTTGATTGGTGATGGTTATCACAAACAGCTTTAGAACCTTTCTTATGAACAGAGACTATAGTGACTTTGCACTATGGTGAGGGCAGGTGACCAAATTCCCGGGTAGCTGTGGGATTTTGTGGTGTAGGTTATCGAAATATTCACAGCTGACTTTCAAAAGTTCAGGCTGTATTCCATCAGGGCCTGCAGTTTTATTTGTTTATCTGCCAACATTTCTGATGGCAGATCCTATTTTCGAGCAGCGATTTTTTTTTCGAAAAATGACCCCAAATGGTGTGTACTGTTTCTGCTGCTTTTTCTAATATCGGCCTTATGACCCTAAGGTTCTAACCTATAATCGCACCACAGTTCCCCACAGTAAATCATGGTATTACTCAAAAGGGTTGCGTACGCTAAATTTATGGTAATCAACTTCCAATCAGGGTAATAATTTCACTACTTCTCTCATAGATTGTACTCGGTCGTTTGATATCTCCTTTACAGGCTATGGAAACTTTGTGGAAATTAGTGTTTTTTTTTTTTTGTTTATTTCTTTTTAATAAGAATTTTTTGAATCTATTTTTTTTCGATTTTTTAAAACTTTGTCTATATATCGGTACAGTCTTCGGTGTTCGCATAAGCACTGTTCCTAATATTAGTTTCAAACAATCCAGGCTATTTATGTAAAGACTTAAAAGATTTTTATTCTATGGAATTTAAATTTAAAATATTTTTAAATCCCAGGAGAATCTTGTTCATTTTCCTTCTTCATCCACCACCAAACCGGACAAAAACCGGCTTCTTCAGATTGGTTTTGGGCGTTTCTAATATAATCTAGAAGTTATAATTAATTAGAAGTTAGTTAAGAAGTTAAGAATATAATTATAAGTTATAAGTTAGAATATAATTTAGAAGTTGACACAGAGAACTCTCATGCGTGGCATATACACCTTTGTCCCCTCGCCACCGTCTTAATTGATTCTCTTGTGAATTATATATTGTCTGCGAACTATTATTCCATTATTATTTATAATTGTACTGTGTCGGTTATAGATAAACATACATAATAAATAAAACCAAAAACAATCGAAGAAAACCTACATAATATATTGCATTAATGCTCAAATGAAAACAAAACCTTACATTAAACTTCTCATTAGAAAATCCTACTCCTTATCCTCCTTTAAAGCCAAGACCTCTATGCAACCCTGAATGTCAGTTAGCAGCTCTGAACGATTAAAACTTTAAACTAACAAATCTCAGATGTAAAATTTCATACAAAAATAGGCCTACCGATTCTCAAAGCAACTAAAGCCATTGCATAACTTGTATATGATGTATACCCCACCTGTAAACGGGTATTTTATTTTTGGAAGATCTCGATTTTTTAAGGTGACAAAGATCAATAAAAGCATTTATGAAGAAAAAAAAAAAAAACTATATAATGTAAAATGATAAAGAATCTAAATAAATATTACGTAAACATTCAGGTTAGGGATACAAAGACAAGGCCGTATCAAGAGGGGTTTGCAGAATTGACCCCCCACCCCCCCCCCCGCCACCCCCGAATTGTTTGTCTGACTCGTGAAAACGTAACAAAATTAGATACAAACAAATTTGTATGCGTTTATTAGGGTTTTTTTTGTGTACCCCCTCCCCCCGAAAAAAAAATCCATATGTAAATCACCCGCCAAAAAAAAAAATCCTAGATATGACCATGTAAGGGCGTACAAAATTATGAAAGTCTTACGTCTGAGTTTTCCTTGGCAACTTCTCCGCCTTTACCTCCTTGTACTTCAAAGCCAAGGCCTGTGTGGTCTCGAAGAAGAGTGCAGAAGACACGTTCGTTCTTACGCGGACTTGTTTTTGATGGGATACCAACATTCTGATCAATAAACTAAAAAAGTAAATACATATATGTTATAAAACCAAATAACACCGAAAAAAAGGATAGAGTGGTATTCAGGGACAATGAAAACTTGATAAAATATCAATTGTTACATTAAAATATCAAAGTTGATCTTGTAGAAAATATATGATGAAGAACAAGAAGAGAGGAAGACCTGACCTGATTGTAAATCTGAAATACCATTTATAATTACCATAAATTACCAAATTAAATTAATATTACTAAATTACAATAAATTAATATTTATCAAAAAGGAAATGAAATTACCAAAAAGAAAAGAAAGAAATTACCCTTTATCCACATCCAAGAAGATTAGAAATCAAAAATTAGTAATAAGTGATAACAGTTTAAATGTAAGTTTAGATTTACATTTCAGGAAAAATCTGAAATGACTAGAAATTTGAAGGTTACACTTTATTCTTTTCCCGAGCATGGGGGAGAGCGACTACATTTAAAATTCTGCTTATTTTATATAATTTATTCAGAGAGAAAAAGAGATTTCACATATACAAAATCTTGTGGCTCAAAAACCTTAAAGATTTTTTTACTGGTTTGATATTTCTCACAAAAGAACCAATCAGCTTCCTGAAACGGTCCCCCCAGAAAATATACTTTACTTTCTGTCAATATTTGTCATTCAGCACTAGCTAACCCGGTTTAAAAGGGCGGGGCTATTCATCTCTCCATAAATAAGGAATAGTGTCACTGGCTTGCGAAAAAACGTCATGAAAAGAAACCAATGAAATTGAAGCACAATTTTTGAACTTACCCTTTACTTTGCCTTTGGAACGATTCGTGCCAAACAGAAAAACTTAAATTTTGAAAATAATTATAAGTAATTTTGAAAACAAATTATAAATTTTTACGCATATACTTAGCTTTTATGTAGCCAAGAGAAAAGGTGAACAAAATTTTTCATTTTTACCTAACTTTGTTTCCTCAACATGATGCTTTTTTGAATGTATTCTACATAAATACGGATCTAGAGCAAAACCGTGGAGGGGGGGGGGGCAATAACTGACCAAATTAAACTTATTTTAAAAAAAGGGGTAAAAAGAGAAACAAAACAAATGAGGGCACCGGAAAAATCTTGGAGGGCCGCAGTCTCCTCGCCCCTGATTTTACACTTTATAGTGAACTTTATTACACTTTATAGTATGTTAACATCATTTGGCCAACAGCAAACTGTTTCCTGTTTGAGATATTAAGTAGATGGAACGGGAAGATGGACAATTTTGTTGTGTTTTTTCCTTAATATATATACGAGTTCATTGGCTAATATATACAAAAAAAGTATCTGTCACGTTGTTCAGTAAAATCTATAAAAAAAAGATACATTGGAAGTGGTCAGAGAAGGATAAAAATGATGTGATAAGAATACAAATAGAAATAAAAGAAACATAAGAATGATAAGAATAGCCTAGTTATAAGAATAAAAAGGAGAATAATAAGAAGAGTGAGAGCAACATTAAACAGAAAGATTAGCGGGACTTTAACATCACTAGGTGGAAGAAGATTGGTAGCCATAATTTTCTATAAAAGTTTGTAGTAAAAAAGGTCCTATATGGAGAAAACAAAACTATCGTTTGGCAAAAAAGCGGAACTGGTAAAAGAAGAAATTGGCACACAAAAAAAAAGTTGGAAAAAATACAAGCTTAATTTCCAACTTTTCCTCAAAACATTTATATTCAAAATTTACTGTAGCTCAGCAATTACAAAACCTTTATATTAAGACAGTTTATAATGAAAAAAAAATAATACTACTTAATTTTGAAAAAAATAAACATTGAGATTCTATCAAAATCATACACTGACGGGCATTCAATCTTTTTTTTTCAGACTCTGGGACAGTCTGGAAAACCCAAACAAAACAATAAATATACGAATCAACTGTAGTAACTCAATGGGCATTGGGCTATATAACGTATATTTCATAAATGTGCAGGAAAAAAGGGAGAAGGGGAATGTATTAAAGGACTACTCTTCGTTCCCTGTTGTTCCAAAAGGAAGGGCATTTAGCCCTGCAAAGTAAGACCAAAACAGATTTGAAACATAAATGCTCCAATCTACAACTATTTTTCTTTAAAAAGCGATACAAGGATATTTAACGGATAAAAAAAGCATCGACAGTTAGACAAAATAAAGAAATTCAGGTAAAACTAATTAAGCGACTTTAGCAATTCAATCGGGTGTCATTTACAACGTTTCGATTTCCATAGGGATATCAGGCACGATAGTCAAGCATTAAAATCGGTGATCATTGTTAAACTAGAGCTGATCATTGACAATGATTCATTTCTGTAAAAATATGTTAAAGCTGCAGAAATACGTAAAAAAAGGAGACCCCAAAGAGCGAAATTTCCTCTAACATTGGTCTGAACCCCCCCCCCAACGGGACGAACCGTCCCGGTCAATTGTGGTCAAATTGTGATCTCAAAATGCATATGCTTTGACATATTTAAACGCTAAGGTGGATTACTCTTGGTCATAAGATTAAAAGTAGTGACATAAATACTGACTTTTATCTTATCTGGTTTATTGACATTTATGTTTAAAATCAGAATTGAATAGAGGGAGGGGTTTTGGGGGCCTTTCTTTATATGTATGACGGCTCATGTCATATCCCTCTAAATTAGTTAAGTTCCTCAAAGTGCTAATTCTGGTAAAGAGCTGATTAGAAGAAAATAATTGATTAACCACAAACATCGAACCCGTTGGAAAATATCCTTGCTTGTTAAACAATACTATGAGAGGTAGGAATAGTAGTGAAAAAAGGGAATATGGTTCTAGTGGTAATCAATATAAAATCAGTGGATGTTACCCATCCCGGTTTTAAAAAACAGCAGCGGTGACTCAATTAGTTAACTTGATTTTTTAAAGGCCTCCAATAGATAAAACAGATTTGACACAAAAGCCTCCAATCTTCAACTATTTTTTACAAATGAGAGAAGGATATTTAGCAAAAAAAAAACATATCTACAATTAGAAAAAATGCGGAATTTTACCCCTAAAATAACAAACAATGTGATTGGTTTGGAAAAAAAAAAAATTTTAATCTAAATTTTATCACCAGAAACAAGATATAATATGATTGGTTTGGAGAAATACCGTTACAAAAGTAAAGCCATAGAATTGAAGCCCGCTTTTTAACATGGTATACGGGATGCTGATCTCTCTTAATCTAACTGGTAAAATCATAATGGATAGTAATTATAGCTTACTGATGATAGATTTCCATGTGAACTGGCAAGCTGGGCTGTGCTCAAAGGTTGACTATACATACGTAAACCGGAGACAGGAGTTGCGGGAACGGAGACACCTGCCAAATGAAAGTATAATCAAACCGTATAAAGGCTGTGTAAACACTTCTGACATCTATATTATTGCCAAACGTAGGTTTTGAAATGATCACAGTTGCCCGAACTGTTTTAAAACCGCAAGTAGCATAATTAGAAGCAGCCCTGGAAATCTTATGAATAGATTTGAAGTGATTATTTAGATATTGCAATGTTTATTTTCAGAAGAATTTAGTTCAGCCTCCCCTCCCCAAGAGAATCCTGGGGTTCTACGGTGAAATATCTGAATAAGCAAAGTTTTTCGTTGAGCTTCCAGTCCAACAGGGATGTAAAGCATAATTTGTTTTGCGGCAACAGAATTTGATGCAAAATTCGTTTTGCATATGTATGCATGTTGAAGTTTTTGTGTGTTTGGGGGGGGGGGGGCACCAAGGAATCTTGGATTCCCTCATTGGTATTTTTCCCTCCTGTATCCATGTATTACTGAAACTTTGACCTCCGTGGGCGTGCACTGCTGCCCCCTCCCCTCATTGAGAGGAAACTTGAAATGAAGAATGAAAAAAAAATTTACTTCAAGAACTGAATACCGATCAGAATGGGTCCGAGCCCCAAAGACAGACTACTACTAGTAACTTCTGTCAAATTAGGTCTATAAATTTTTTTATTTTTATACTTATAAAATTTCAAATATTTATCCCTTAATCAAGTTCAAATAGTTAAATAGTTAAAAATTCCAAATAGTTATCCCATAATCGAGGCACTTTTGAGTCTTATGATTTAGTTCAAAATCCCACTTTAACATTTGTGCACGTATCGGGTTAACACCCTTGGCCACTCCTGAGATATTGCAGATACGCCTTTCTGGCAACCTGGATGCATATTTCCTTTTTTAAATAATTTTGAAAAAACCAAAAGGAGAATCTTAGAAAAGCCCGGTTTCCAGGTATGAGTAAACATAATTTAGGTCCAAGTGACAAATCTGTTTCTAATTTGATGCCCTTGATACTTAAAATGATATTAAAAAAATGCAAAAACAATTCCAAAAGACTCAAAATAGACGAAGAAGAGTACAGCACGTCTAAATGTAACAAACATTAATTTTACGAGTTAAAAATATTCAAAATCCAAAGCCTAGTTTGTTCATCAACTCGGCCATTTTAGGACTTCTACCTCAAAACATAAGTATTTTACAACTCTGCGTTGGATACCAGCTTTTTAAGAAGCGAATCCATTTCACACTATTTCCAGATTCAATTAGACAAGATAAATTCATTTTCTTCCTCGGTTCCATACATTTATCATTCCTTATGTTCATGCTTTCTATTTTTTTTTCTCTCTTTCAGGATCTCTTGTTTATTTTTTAATTTATATTTGCAAAAAAATGGAAAAAAAGAAGGCGTTGGCATAAAGAATGGTAATGGTAAAGTTTTGCTTGCCTTGCAAGTAGCACAGTGTACGCTGGGATGGTTTCCACAAAATTCCAGAAGAAATCGCCAGTCGCAACGCCTACGATTTCAACTTGACGCCACAGCGTGGAGACAACCACGCGGTCGTCCAAGAGCGAGATGGTCCGTTAGCCTAAGTCAGTTCCTAAAGAAGCTAAGATCTGAATAATAAGACATGAAGATGATGGGTGCTTAAGACCCATGAATCATGGGTACTCAAGACCGGGTGTCCTGAGGGAGAAGAGTTCTCTCGATGCTGGCACCGAGCCGGCAAGAGAAGTAATTCAAGTAAGTCAAGTTTAAATTTGCCCTAAAATAAATTCCTTTTTTAAAATATTCTATAGCAATGTAAGTATAATTCATTATTATAGCTTGCATGCATGAAAACTCTTAATACTTGGTGATCAAATACAAAACCACTAAATAATTAAAAAGTAACACTGGAAGGGAATTCAAACTCCGTGTTAGTGCAAAAGTGGTCTTAGAAAAGCAATTAGAAAAATAGAAAAAAATTGTGTAGAAATATATCAATAATCTATAATAATCTAAAATTGATATAAAAAAAAATATTTGTAAAGACTTTGGCAAGCCACGGAAGTCAAAATCTCCGCATAATAATTAAACAACAGTCAAATAATGATATGAACTTTCAAGGAAATTTATATAAGAAAAAATAATTTATCGACATAGAATTACAAATTAATTTTATTTCTAATTAATTAAATTAATAAAAATCACTTAAAATGAAAAGCTACTTAAAAATTACTTATCATTAAAAGCTACTTAAAAATTAACTAAGCTTTGAAAATTATCTTTATTAGGCCTAATCTACACAAATCAAACTTGATGCATAATACCAAGGAATAAACAAAATATGACTAATTTAAAAAGTTATTACAATTGGAGATGACAAAAGCAACGGCACACACATGTCGGTTAACATGCGAAAAACCATATACATAGTTAGAAAAAAAAAATATACCTTTCGGCCTATCCAAATTGTGTGTTGGAATAGAGCTGTGAAGGGACGCCGTACTAGGAGGAGGAGATACTGCATGACTGCTTAAACTGGACACAGAAGAAATGGAATGCCTAGGCGCAGGAACAGGAGGAGCACCAATCGGAAAGGCAGAACTGGCATTACTTGCTATGCTTAGGGGACGCTGGTCTGGTCGTCTCATCTAAAAATTAAAGAACAAAATTGCAAAAATGTTGTATTTTAATTATATTACAAAATGTTATACTATTTTATGTTGATTTAAATTATGTTTATACAAGGCTGTATACAGGATCTTTTTCCGGGGGAAGGGATTAGAATTTTCGTTAAAAATATTATAATTTGCTTATATGCATTTTTGGCGGGGGGGGGGGGGGGTTGACCACCCACCCCCCGAATACGGCCTTGTGTTTATATTCATATAATGTTATAAATGAACCTTGATAATATAAGTTATATTTACACGATGTTAATATAAATAAAAAAATGTTACAAAAAAAAAAAAAAAATTACAAAAAAGTTAAGTTGCATTTATCAGACGTAGGTTATAGTGATTCAGATGTCAAATCAATTATCTTCACAAAATGTACACAAGAGAAAAATGTCAAAGAAGATACATCGCTTATATGGATTAATTAGAAAAACTTTTTCCACAAAATAAGCTTTTCAAAGAAAAGTAAAGAACTCAATTAAACCAAAATGAGAAAAAAATAATATGAAATAATCTACCAAGCGTAAAACTACCACAAATCAGCATCGATAAATAAATGAAACCCCAAGAGAAATTACAATAAATAACCCATTCAAACTCAAAACGCGCAGAAATTAACATGGATAGGGCTCAAAACCCCTATGCCTTCCCAAGACCAGAACATAATTTGTACTTTACTAAAAAAATACATATGAACGTGCATTGTTAGTTTAATACAAATATGCTGATATTTATTCCTTAAAAAGTTAACAATATCTGATTTCTTAAAGTTATAAAAGTGAGAATATTAAAAACAAAATCAGTTGTGCAAATTATGTTCAGGCCTTGGGAAGGCATAGGGGTTTTGGGCCCTAGTTAAAATGAAATAAGTTTCAAAACAAACAAGCCTCACCTAAAGTTTATACAGCCACCCATTCCATAAAAACTTTATATGCCCCCAATGCTTGACTATTCAAAGGCACTGGTGGTTGTGTCAACCCTAGAGGCATTGTTATATGTTCTTTAGACTATGTTGAGCAAAATAACTTTCTCAAAATTTTAATCAGATTCGTTTGGTGAAGAGGGGTAGTCGGGGGGATAGCTGCCGTTCATCACTTTCGACTCTTAAAAGAGAATTAGAACTCCCAATATTTAACCAAACAAGCCTCCTCTATAGTTTATACATCCATCCCTTCCATAAAAACCATAAATGCCCCCAGGGTATAATTTACAATTCTTTCACCCAGGTTCTGGGGGTTTGATTCAACCCCAGAGCCTTGTTATGTCATAGTTGGACTATTTTAAATAAAATGGCTATCTCAAAATTTCTACTAGATGCATTTCGGGACAGCACGACGCGTGTGTGTGGGAGGGGGGAGAAGTAGCCGTCCTCCGATTACTTTTACACTTAAAAAGGCACTAGAGCTTCTGATTACCAATCAATGAGCCCCGTCCGAAGTTTATATGACCGTGCTTTCTATACAAACCTTATATGCCCTCAGGGCATAAATTACAGCCCTTGCCCTGAGGACTTGGGAGGGGGGTTGTCATACTCAAAGACATAATTTCCGGACCTTACAACTAGTCCCAGAATTTTGATTGGAAGTGTTTGGGGGCATTTGCCCTCCGATAACATGCAAATAACAAAAAGTACATTATTCCTCTCAATTTTAAATCGAAAGAGCCCTTTTTGAAGTTCCTATGACAACACTTTCCATAAAAATTTACATGCCTCAAGGGAATAACTTACTACCCTTGCCCTAAGGGTTGTGTGTGTGTGTGGGGGGCAGGTATCATCTTCAAAGACATAATTTCCAGACCTTTCAACTACTTTTAACAAAATGGCTATATCAAAATTTTGATCGGAATGTGCTTCGGGATATTACGGCCGTACAGGGGGAAGGGCATTAGCCCTCCAATCACATTCGACTACTAAAAAGGGCACAAGCCCTCTCAATTTCCATTCGAACAAGCCCTTTTTGAAGTTTCTACAACAACGCTTTCTATAAAAAACCGTATATACCCCTAGTGAATAACTTACAACCCTTGCCCTGAGGGCTGAGGGGAATGGTCATCCTCAAAGACATAATTTCCGGACCTTTTAACTATGCTGAAAAAAATGGCTATTTAGAAATTTTGACAAGATTTATTTGGGAAAATGGAGAGCGTGAGAGGGGTGTTAGTTGCCGTCCAATCACTTTCGACTATCAAAAAAGGCATTAGTCCTTTCAATTTCCAATCGAAAGAGCCCTTTTCAAAGTTTCTATGACAAATCCTTAGATACAAAGTGCTCTGGTCTAAACAAACCCCCCTCCAAAAAATAAAATAAATAATATATGTGCCAACATCATTCTTTACTTAGGTAGCACTATTACGCTGCCTATGATTATAGTATACCAATTTAGTTGAGTTTTATTTCGCAAAGAGATAAAACAATAAAAACACAACAGGGCATGATTTCTAGAGAACACATAAAAACAAACCATATAAATAGAAAACAACACAAAAGGACCGGATAAAACAAAAAGAGAAAAAATTAAATCACAATGTCGGTTAGCAAAACCAGAGCTAACTGCTCATATGGCACTTGTGACGAGGTCAGAAGAGCCACGAGCCAAGAGCTCATATGGCATATGCTCTAGCAAAATTCTAAGAATCATTAGATTGATTCAAAAGGAAAATCAGAGGCTTAATGCCGGTCGGAATTTAAAATAAGAGTTATGAGACACAAGGTCCTTCTAAATATCAAAATTCATTAAGATCCGATCACCCACTCGTAAGTTAGAAATACCTCATTTTTTCTAATTTTTCCTCTCCTTTCATCCCGATCTCTCCACTCCAAGTGTTTTCCAAGATTTCCGGTTTCCAAGATTTCTGTTTCCCCCTCTAACCCCCTATGTCCCCGGATCATACTCGAAACGAAAATGGAACATCTGAGACAAAAGATCTTTCTATTTATCAAGTTTCATTAAGATCCGATCACCCATTCGTAAGATAAAAACCTCAATTTTCGGGTTTTCCGAGATTTTGAGTTTCCCCCTCCAGCTCCCCCAATGTCACCAGATCTAGTCGTGATTTGAAATAAGATGTCTGAAGCACAATATCCTTCTAAATATCAAATTTCATTCAGATCTGACCAACCGTTCGAAGTTAAAAATGACCCATATTTTCTAATTTTTCTCAATTATCCCCCCCAACTCCCCCAAAGAGAGTGGATCCGGTCCGGTTGTGTCAATCACGTGTCCTGGACATGCACTAATTCTTCCCACCAAGTTTCATCCTGATCTCTCCACTCTAAGTGTTTTCCAAGATTTCCGGCCCCTCACCAGCTTCCCAACCCCCCAATGACACTGGATCCGGTCAAAAATTAAAATAAGAGATCGGAGTTACGAGGTCCTTCTAAATATGAAATTTCACTAAGATCCGATCACTCCTTCGTAAGCTAAAAATACCTCATTTTTTGTATGTTTCAGAATAATCCCTCCCCCCAACTCCTTCAATAAGAGCAGATCCCTTCCGGTTATGTCAATCACGTATTTAGGATTTGTTCTTATTTTTTCCACCAAGTTTCATCCCGATCCCTCCACTCTAAGCCTTTTCCAAGATTTTCGATCTCCCCCCCCCAATGACACTGGACCCCGTCGAGATTTAAAATAAGAGATCTGAGTTACGAGGTCCTTATAAATATGAAATTTCATTCAGATCCGATCACTCCTTCGTAACTTAAAAATACCTCATTTTTTTTATTTTCAAGAATTAACCCTCCCCCCAACTCCCCCAAAGAGATCGGATCCGTTCTGGTTATGCCAATCACGTATCTAGGACTTGTGCTTAGTTTTTCCACCAAGTTTCATCCCGATCCCTCCACTCTAAACGTTTTCAAAGATTTTAGGTTTCCCCCTCCAAGCCCCCCCCCACAAATGTCACCGGATCTGGTCAGGATTTAAAATAAGAGCTTGAGACACGATATCCTTCTAAATATCAAATTTCATTAAGATCCGATCACCCGTTCGTAAGTTAAAAATACCTCTTTTTCTATTTTTTTCCGAATTAACCGTCCCCCCCCCCCCGATGTTCGAATCGGGGAAACGACTATTTCCTATTTAATCTGGTCCGGTCCCTGATAGGCCTGCCAAATTGTATTGTCCCAGCTTATCTGGAAGTGCCCAAACTAGCAAAACCGGGACAGACAGACCGACCGACAGAATTTGCGATCGCTATATGTCACTTGGTTAATACCAAGTACCATAAAAAGAGAAGGAGGCGATTTTACTGGCAATTTTTGCCGGATTGATTTTATGTTCAAACCTATTTGGACAATTTAACAAAAGGCTAGTCAAATTGGCAAAAAAAGATAAAAAGAAAAAGAAAGAAAGAAAAAAGAAGAATGCAGTCAGTGGCTTCGACACAAAAATTATTTTAAAAAATGTCAGTGAAAAATCTATTTACTTTCGGAACGTTTGTAGAGGTGTGAAATAAAATTGGGTAGCTATACGTAATATAGTATAGTATATTTGACACACGAAAAAAACCGCAGGGCTATGGCATCAAAAAAAGGAACAAAGAGAAAGCAACATACAAAACAATTAAGCAATTGAGCAAAATGATTAAAACAAGAACAATACCATTAAAACGAGTAACACAAACTGAGTCAACATATAAAATTCTAACGGGGGGGGGGGAGGGTTCACCCACACGGATAAACCACACCAGATTCATAATTCTAATAAAACAACCATTCCCCAACAGTTTTTCCACTCACAACTCTTCCCCTTCATCCACTCCAAAAACTTCTTCATTTAAATCCCTTAACCTTACATTGTATTCAAGGGCCCCATATATTGCAATACGTTCCAATGTGATATATTTTTCAACGTGAGTTGGGAATAAGAAAATCAAATAATTACAAACAAACTAGAATACGGACTAAGACGAGTCCACGTGTTCCATATTGTCTCTTAGGAGCTCATAACAGGTTAAGATAGTTTAGTTACGTTTAATGGATGAGCGGTGCAAGGTTGCCAAAAATCATGGACTATACGAAAAGTTGGTTGCCGTCGAACAGGATGGGAATGGGGGTTCTACCCCGTCATCCACTCCAAAAATTTCGTTTTCAAATCCCTTTATCTTATATTATAAGTGAGGGTCCAATATTTCACAATACATTCCAAGGCGTTATTTTTTTTACTGTGAGTTTTCAGGAGGCTTTGTATTGCGAATTGTTAGTGGTGGAAGAGTTTTAAGTCTCTAAATTTAAGTATCATGTTTATCGAAAAAGAAACGTATGAATGAATATAGAAATACATGTTAGAAACAAATCAAAGAGACTGAAATATCTTCGGTTCACAGAGGGAAAGTAATGAAAATTCAAAAAACATTAAAGATCATTCCTTCTAAAATGTTCATTGTGGTATTGTTTAGATACATTGCAGCAGGAGCCCCACCCCATCCCAAGCTAAAATAGCATGTATGTTAAATGTAAAAGCTGCATCAAATATTCAATTACTTGCTTCTTCTTTTTTAAGAATTTTACTTTTATTCTCTCTTTTCTTGTTAACTTTATTCTGTACTTTTCTTTCTCTCTTTTCATCTTCAGTGAGCCTTTAAGTAAAATTTATACTATGGGATATTTCGAAAAACTTTCGGTTAAAATTATCTTGCGTCTACCTGTCTTGTTTAGGGCGTTTGTTTTGTTTCTGTATCTGATAAACTTCCAAATTCTGTCTCTTTGACAGCTAACATAACTCAGAATAACTTTACCAGAAAAGACTAGCCTAAAGAAAACCTCAATTCCTACCTCAACTTGAGGTTGTAGTTTGGCAACCTCTCTTTCAACCCGTATAGTGAGCAGTGTTCCTGCAGCACGTAAGAAATCCACTGCTTCATAATGATCAACTTCAATACATGAGGCGTTATTTACAGCTAAAATTTTGTCGCCTACCTAAAAATATATTTATAATTAGAATACGGGGAAAAGACAATATAAAGGGGGAGAGCAGAGGAGGTAAGATTGTTAGATAAAATGAGAGAAAAAAAATTCGCTCCTTATAAAAAAGGAAAAATTCATGTAATTTATCAAAAGTAAATATTTAGACAATATCAACAAAAAGTAGTACTTTTGTACTACTTGTTGTACAAGTAGTACTTGTACTACTTTTTGTACGACAGAAGAGGCTGGTTTTCGCAATAAATATTGTACAACGGCAAAAAATCCACGATTTTTTTTTTTTCGGGGGATACAAAAAAACTTAAAAACGCATAAAAATTTATTTATATTCACTTTTGTTACGTTTTTACGAGTCGAATAAATACTTCAGGGGGAACGGGGGTTCAAACCCCCTACCCCCCTCTGGCTACGGCCTTATACAACTGATCAGATTTCGAATTAAGACTTTCTTTATAAACAGATATGGGGTAGACTATAGATGGGATTTTTGGGTTTAAGGGGGCATTCGACAATGTTAAGAGGGACCTATTGATGAAGGAATGTTTGAACATTGGTTAACCGTACTCGATTGCTAAGATATTGATTGGTGCTTATGATATAACAGACTATGTAGTTAAAGAGGCAGGAAACCTTTCTGGATAATTCAGTCAAACCCCCGGGGGGGGGGGGGGTGAAAAAGAGATGCCCTCTTTCTCCAATATTATTTTCAACCAGTTAGCCAGTTAGTGACTGCAAATCAGTTAGCTAAGATTAAAGATGTTAAGAAAAGCAAACATATGTTTCTTGATTAAAATTTTCAGGCCCCATGTTTTGCACGAAACATTTGGGGAAAATAATCCTAAGTTGGAAAGTGTACTGGTACAATTTTTCAAGAGTGTTCTTGGGTATTGGGTCTGGTATTGAATATTTGTCTATAATTTCGAGCTTCAGGAGGACCTAGGCTGGTCTCGTTGAGAAGTCGAATACTGGTAGCTACGCATTGGCTTAAGAAAAAGCTCCTGAAGATGTCAAGGTTTCATACAGCAATAGTAGGGATTTAGATGCCATACATAAGAATGTGAATTGTTTCTTAGCGCAGTGCAGTAAAGAGTTCTGAACATGGTCTGAGTGGGCAACAGATCGAAGGTACGAGTGTGGACGTGGATATCGATGTGATGACAGGAAGAGACAAGGCGTGTTTTAAAGATCAGGAGACTTAAATATGGCTTGAGGAAATAACAAAGACCACTTTACCAGAGCACTATACACAAATTAAAGGGGTATGGGGAGAAGACATCTCTTTTTCATTTTGTAGGTGAATCTCAATATCTGATAGAATTAAGGTTTTTATTGAGAAAAAATTATTGATCAAAATAATTGGATAAGAAGAATGATAAAAAATGATTTTGAGGAAGTTCTAAAGCTGAATTAATTTCCAAGACTACGACTGAATGAAGGCTTTTTTTGTAGGTTTACACAGATTCTACTTACATATTTATATGTTTGGTGTTAAGTGTTGTCGCTTTGTTCTTTGTTCGTTTTGTCAGAACCCTTGTTCCCTTTTACCCAAATAAATTATTACAATAATATAAGTATTCTACACGAGCGGAATAATAAATCAATTCAAATATAATCCCACAAGAATAATACAAATATAAACTGAACGTCATAGGTATAAATAGCATACTGTATAAACACTATACCAAGGGGCTAGACAATATACAGGATGAAGAGCAGAGAGGGTGAGACCATTAGAAAGATAAGCTTTGTTGCTTATAGAAAGACAAACTGGGAAAACAAAGCAAAGTAAACAAAATTAAGGTAAGCAAACCCTATAACAACATGGCATTATTTCACATGGAGTTTTAGAGCATTATACATCATTCTCACTGATATAACGCTCAGAGGGTACTTGATTTTTCTGCATGGTCATATTCTTGTAGTAATTTACATATGGATTAAGATAGGGGAGGGGTACTTTAATAGTCTTTGATGGTACTGAACTGAACACATTGCAATTCATTAGAAGTTAATTAACTTGATGAAAAGTTACTTATCTGTATCTTCTTTCTGTTCTTAAAAACAGTTGTGGTAAATACATAGGCCAAGTCTGATTCACGGGTTAAGCTATGGGTTACAGTAAAAAACAGGTGTTTTTAACTGAAAGCAAGCAGCAATATTAAAATTAGAAACGAATAGAAATTACTCCGTATATGAAAGGGGCTGTGCCCTCATCAAAGCCTCGCTCTTTACGCTAAAGTGTGACTCTTTGTCACAGCTCTACTTTTTAAAACAATGAAACTTTAGCGTGAAGAGCGAGGCGTTGAGGAGGAGATATCCCCTTTCATATACAGAATAATTTTAGTGTCGCTCCTTACTTTCAGTAAAAAAAAATGTTTTTGAAATTTTGGTTTCTGAACGTGTTTGAACTAATGCAGGTTTGAACTTAGCTCGTCGTACATGAAAAATTAAAACAAAATATACAAATGAATTTTGGCAGATTTATTCCGTATAAATCACGGCATTTTAAGGCATTGTTTTGAGTTTATTATAGCTCTTAGAATGTAAGTTTTGAGTAGGGACAAAGGAATGAATGATAAAACCGAGCAAAATATACAAGATTTAAAAATAGGATATAATTTTTCCATTGATGTAATGAATCGTTACTTTCCTCAATGAGTTTTTTCTTTATTGTTTGTATTATAGAAAGGCAGTCTGGTCTTCGTCGTTATTTACACGGCTGGTCCTTGTGTACCTTAATTTCTACGTTCTGAATATTTTCTGGAAAACCATTTCTTATCAACCCCCTTTAACAGTTAAGTAGCTGAGTATTTTCGTTTAACGTCATTTTATATCCATAACAAGGAATGTCGAATAAAAAAATCTCAGTATAAAGTAAATGTAATGTTTTGTTTATCTCTTCTGATTCATTGCTTTCATTAAATAAAGTAATGAATCAATTCCAATTAACTTTAAGAAAAGTAATTA
Organism: Artemia franciscana; assembly: GCF_032884065.1. Lineage (NCBI taxonomy): Eukaryota > Metazoa > Arthropoda > Branchiopoda > Anostraca > Artemiidae > Artemia > Artemia franciscana. The sequence goes on along the minus strand of NC_088877.1, from coordinate 42,263,362 downwards.
TCTACTTTCTCTTCTTAAAAACATTTGTGGTAAATACATGGGCCAAGTCTGATTCACGGGTATGACCGTTAAATGACCCACCAAAATAGCTCACCGGGTTCAATTTCTCAAAGTAGTGACATTACTTTATCTCCGGAAGGGTTCCACATACTTTTTTTTATACAAATAATGTTCTATCATCGGATATAAATATCATTGCTTTTGTGCAGTCAGCTTTTTGTTCTTTGTTTTTGTTTTCCTGCTATGTCAATTGAATTTCCACATACTTTTTTTTATACAAACAATGTTCTGTCATCAGATATAAATACCATTGCTCTTATTCAGTCAGCTTTCTGTTCTTTGTTTTCGTTTCTCTGCTATGTCAAATGAATAAAATATCTTATTAAAATACCAATCCCAAACTTCTGATTTTTTGAAGTTGATTAGCGTCGTAGAGATATTCTCTTTCCTTGAAAGGGTTAATTGTCACTTTCGTGTTTTCTTATTTCGACCTGATGCCGTTGCCAAGACTCTACATGCACCCCCTTGAGACTCTGTGCTCCAGCTTTTGGAACCCCGGAAATCAGGACTCAAGAAGTATGACCAACACTTAGAGTGAAATGGCAGAACCACTCCGCCATAAAATACAATACTCATCAAAGTATTTTGGAAATTTTTTTGGATAGTTTGGTAGTTAGTTGGGTAGTTAATCAGTTTGGTAGTTAAAAGATGTATCATTCAATTCACCATTTAACACTCCCTTTCCAAATACAACAGCTGTTAAAGTCATAAATGAATTTCATCCCCGTTTCTTTTTTTTACTGTCTTAATTCCCGACAGGAGATATTAAAACTAATCTGGTTTTTAAGAAACTCGCTATTCGTCTCTCCAGAAATAAGGATTAATGTGACTGGCTTATGAAAATGTGTCACATCTGTAGCATATTTTCGCAAATCAGACGTCAAGTGCGCCAAAAGTGTGCGAAGTGTGCAGCCCCCACAAATGTCGTGGAGGACGGAATCAATTCCAAACAGGTTATAGAATAGCCTATAAAAACTATAATTCGATTTCACTGTCTAGGGCTATAATAAAGGAGACTTACAACAGCTGGGCCGTGTTTTGCAGATAATAGCTCGCCAAAAGTTTTAATTGTTGGCCATCCAGGGGGAGCAAGAAAAAAAGAAGGACGTCTTCCAATGGAGTCGGAAAAAGTCACAAGGAAAAATTTAATAAGAAAAGGGGTCATAAGAAAAGACTAACAAGAGCTAAGAGCTCATATGGCACTTGTGACGAGGCGAGAAGAGCTAAGAGCCAAGAGATCATATGGTATGAGCTCTAACAAAATTCTATGAATCAATAGATTGATTTAAAAAGGAAAATAAGAGGCTTAATGCCGGTCAGGATTTAAAATAAGAGCTCTGAGTAACGGTGTCCTTCTAAATATCAAAATGCATTAAGATCCGATCACCCACTCGTAAGTTATAAATACCTAATTTTTTCTAATTTTTCCTCTCCCTTTAGCCCCCCAGATGGTCGAATCTGGGAAAACGACTTTATCAAGTCAAATTGTGCAGTTCCCTGACACGCCTACCAATTTTCATCGTCCTAGCACGTCCAGAAGCACCAAACTCGACAAATCACTGAACCCCTCCCCCCAACTCCTCCAAAGAGAGCGAATCTAGTACGATTCGGTCAATCACGTATCAAGGACATTTGTTTATTCTATCCACCAAGCTTCATCCCGATTCCTCCACTCCAAGTGTTTTTCCAAGATTTCCCCCTCCAACTCCCTCCAATATCAAAAGATCTAGTCGGGATTTGAAATAAGAGCTCTGAGACATGAATTCCTTCTAAAAATCAAATTTCATTAAGATCCGATCATCTATTCGTAAGATAAAAATACCCCAATTTTCACGTTTTCCAAGAATTCCGGTCTCCCCCTCCAACTCCCCCCAATGTCACAGGATCTGGTCGGAATTAAAAATTAGAACTTTAAAGCATAAGATCCTTCTAAATGTCGAATTTCATTAAGATCTGGTCACCCTTTCGTAAGTTACAAATACCTCAATTTCTAAAATCACCACCCCCCCAATTCCACCAAAGAGAGCAGATCCGGTCCGGTTATGTCAGTCACGTATCTTAGACAGGTTTCTATTCTTCCCATCCAGTTTCATCCTGATCTCACCGCTTGAAGTATTTTCTAAGATTTCCGGTCTCCCCAACTGCCCCCCCCCCCAATTACGCTTGATCCGGTTGAGATTTAAAATAAGAGATCTGAGTTACGAGGTCCTTCTAAATATGAAGTTTCATGAAGATCCGATCACTCCTTCGTAAGTTAAAATACGTAATTTTTTCTTATTTTTCAGAATTACCCCCCCCCCCCCCCCCAATAGAGCAGATCCGTTCCAATTATGTAAATCACGTATGTTAGACTTCTGCTTATTTTTCCCACCAGGTTTCATCCCGATCCCTCCAATCTAAGCGTTTTCCATGATTTTAGGTTCCCCCACCCCAAACTTCCCCCAATGTCACCAGGTCCGGTCAAGATTTAAAATAAGAGCTTTGAGACACAATATCTTTCTAAATATCAAATTTCACTGAGATCCGATTACCTGTTCGTAAGTTAAAAGTACCTCATTTTTCTAATTTTTCAGAATTAACCCCTCCCCCAACTACCGAAAGAGAGCGGATCCGTTCCGTTTATGTCAATCATGTATCTAGGACTTGTGTTTATTTTCCCCACCAAGTTTCATCCCGATCCCTCCACTCTAAGTGTTTTCCAAGTTTTTAATTTCCCCTCCCAAATCCCCCCCAATGTCACCAGATCCGGTGGGGATTTAAAATAAGAGCTCTAAGACACGATATCCTTCTAAACATCAAATTTCATTGAGATCCGATCACCCGTTCGTAAGTTAAAAATACCCCATTTTTTCTAATTTTTCAGGATTACCCCCCCCCCCCAACTACCCCAAAGAGAGCGGATCCGTTCCGATTATGTCAATCATGCATCTGGGACTTATGCTTATTCTTCCCATCAAGTTTCATCCCGATCCTTCCACTCTAAGTGTTTTCCAAGATTTTAGGTTCCCCCCTCCAACTCCCCCCAATGTCATCAGACCCGGTCAGGATTTAAAATAAGAGCTCTGAGACACAATATCATTCCAAACATCAAATTTCATTAAGATCCCATCACCCGCTCATAAGTTAAAAATACTTCATTTTTTCTATTTTTTCCGTATTAACCGGCCCCCCACTCCCCCCCCCCCAGATGGTCAAATCGGGAAAATGACTATTTCTAATTTAATCTGGTCCGGTCCCTGATACGCTTGCCAAATTTCATCGTCCTAGCTTACCTGGAAGTGCCTAAAGTAGCAAAACCGGGACCGACAGACAGACAGACCGACAGAATTTGCGATTGCTATATGTCACTTGGTTAATACCAAGTGCCATAAAAAGAAGTAGCGATCTCACGAAGGAGCTTTCGTCCAAATAAAAAATTCGTTCCCTTTTTCGAACATAAACTATATTACAGTACCTTTGACCTGTTCTTGCTTTATTAAGTACAATTGCACTGAACAAGGTTAAACGTAGATGTTCCAACAGACTATTTCGCTTTGTAAAAATCGCCTATGATAAGAAAATATTCAACCCCGTGAAATTCAAGACAAGTCAGTATCGAAAGTTGTTCCTCCCTTATTTTATGGAAGCGTGATAACTCGTGGTTACTTAGCATATGCTTTTTTGTACTATGCAAATTAGCCGCGTGTTAGTGTATGGGTAAATAAATCTTAGTTAAAGTATAATCAGATGCACTATGGGCTTTGAAACTAAAGGAAAACGTTCCTCAACTATAATATAATTATTATATTATAACAATTTTATAATTATAAAATTATAATTCTAATACCTTTATGAGTTTTAAGAAGTTAAAAATTCTTTCATAAAGGGTTTTAACTAGAAATGCATAGACCCAGGAGAACTTTTAACTGTAGACATATTACGTTAAAGTATTTAAAATAATTTGCACTTTACTGAAAACAAAGCACATCTGAAATGATTCATTTTTTTTAAGTTTTAATAAACCCAAATTTATTAAGCCTTTCAGGGATACACATCAGTATTTATATATTAAATCGTCAATCCACAATCATTCGTTTTTTCAGTAATGTTGGCTAAGAAGGTGATTTTTGTTCAATATCATGACAAATTCAAACATATAGCTCGAAATATGGATTGTTTTCAGTAAAGTACAAATTATGTTCAGGTCTTTCGAAGCCACGAGGGACGCCAGCCCTATCCTTCTTAATTACTACTCGTTCTGACTTACTCGTATTGACTTTGGTTCGGTTATTTATTGTAATTACTGTTCGTTTCGGGTTTTGTTTATTTTAACATTGATTTATGGTAATTTTAAGCTTGTAAAATTATTTGACTTTATTTTTGCTCATCTTCGATTTAATGTAGCTCTTTACCTTCCTTTGAAAACTTTATTTTTGAGGAAAAAGCTTTTTAAATTAAATTACAAGCAAACACACGGGCGAACACTTAGACAGTAATATTCTTTTACTGAGCATAACAGAAGTAAAAAAAAAGGAGAAAGCTTAAGTCCTTATCGCAACAACTATAAAATTCAAGTCATAACGCAGCCTATTTAATTGATAGGATTAAATAAGATTAGTTAAAGGTTAGACAAACACCATAACAAAATAACAGACATACATTATCAAAAATGCTCTACAAATTTTACAATAAAAGGCATTTCTGTAAATCAGACTCATTAATAATAATCTACATAGAAATTAATAGAATTAGAATAAGTTCTCAAATAAGCTTTTAAAAGATTAGTAAGCAACTGAGATTTATCTGGTTTTTCCTTTCCAAAAATTTCGAAAAATGGGGCATTATTTGAAGTAATAAAAAAAATATATATATGAAAACATTAGCCAGAATTTACATTTTGAAGGAAGGGGAGGGGGAGGAAGGTGGTGACAAAATTTACCTTGGTTTTTGTATATATATATATATATATATATATATATATATATATATATATATATATATATATATATATATATATATATATATATATATATATATATATATATATAAAAGGTAAAATAATTATCACAAGTACAATCAAAATAATTAAAGCAGTATTTGGATAAATTAAATTTTGCTCAGAAACTATCTCTTACCCTCAGCCCGGCCATTTCTGCTGGCCCACCTTCAGTGATTCTTGAAATAAATATCCCTTCATCGTCTCCCTTAAAAGGCGTAGATCCTCGTCCACCAGCAATTGAGAGGCCAAGCCCTCCAGCACCACGAACAATCTGTACGGCAAATTCTTCTATACCCACTTCAACGTTCGAATCAACATTTCCTATTTCTGAAAGTAAGTTCGCTCTATTTATTTCAGATTTTAGCCATTTATTTTGCACAATAAAATTTCACTGATAAATGATCTGGCGTGCCTTCGACTACTATATGGACATTTTATTGGATTTTACTGTCTATCTTTAATTGGGTGATCATGTACGGCAGGTACGTAGGTCGAATTTATTTCGATGAGATGGAAGAAGGTTGTTATGGGAAAGTAAAAACAAACCCAATAACAAATAAAGAATATATGACACTACGGGTTAAAATTAAGATTTTCCGATGGGCAGGGGTAAGGGGATATGGGTCCGTATCTAATCAATTCGACGTTTTATGTAGACTATTGCATAGTTATAATTGGACGCAGGACTTAACTCCAGGAGACGGGGGGGGAGGGGGGAGCAGAACGCTTTCCTTCAGAGGGAAGGGGCCCAAATGGAAAAAGTGCTTTTTGCCACTTTCTTCTAGCTTCTTCTAGAGGGAGGCATGAGATCCCTGAAAGTATCCTGTGGAAGGTATCCCACCCCATATGCTGGTATGCATATTATTAAATTAAACAAATGAGAATATTTTTGCTAGAAGACAGATAACGGATGTGTATTTATTATTTGTTTTTTTGTTGTTCTTTTTTCCAGGAGTGATCGTATCGACCCAGAGGTCCTACAATATCGGGAGACGACTCATTAGGACGGAGATTAAAAGTTCTAGTGCCTTTTCAAGTGACAAAAAATATTGGAGGACAACTAGGCCCCCTCTCAGACTCCTTTTTTCTCAAAATCGTCCAACAAATTTTGAGATAGTCATTTTGTTGAGCATAACTGAACGGTCCAATAACTATACCTTTGGAGATAACACGACCACCCAGAGACCCTGGGGAAGGTCTTTGGGTTATAAAATTTGTCCAATGTTTATGTATAGTATTTGTCATTGAGAAGTATGTATACATTTTTCGGGGGGGGGGGATTTTCGCTGGGGGGATTTTCCGCAGAGATTCTTTCATGGGGAGTGAAGTTTCCAGGGAGTGTACTTTTCAGGGGGAAATTTTAGACTGGGGGGAATTGGCCAGAATTCCTATACGAAATTCTTTTTATATGTCTTGCTTTCTCTAAGTCGTCGCCGACTCAATTTTACGCATTAAGATGTTAAGGTAGTTGTCCGGGGAAAATTTTCATCGGGATTGAAATGTCTAAAAGATATTTCCGTGGGGAAGCGGGTTTTTCCGTGGAGATGGAGCCATTTTTCCTGGGATTATTTGAAAAACAATAATAAATTAAATAAAACAAAGAACATTTTTTTCATCAGAAAGTAAGGAGCAACATTAAAACTTAAAACAAACAGAAATTATTACAGATATGAGGGGGTTGCCACCTCCTCAACACCTCGCTCTTTACACTGAAGTTTGAATTTTATCCAATTCTTTAAGAACGACTCCCAAAACCGGAGGGTCATTTAATTAGAACAATAAGAAGCTTTTTTTAAAATACTAAAAAACTTTAGCATGAAGAGCGAAGTGTTGAGGAGGGGGCAACCTCCCTCATATATGCAATAATTTCTAGTCGTTCTAATTTTTAATGTTGCTCCTTATTTTCAGTTGAATTTTTTTTTTGCATAAAAGGACTGAAAGATGAAATGAGAATCCTTTCTGGGCCTATGCAAAACAGAATTCAGTCGCTTGGACACCGTGTGACGACAACCAAATCGAACGTGGCAAAGTTTTCCACCAAAATGGATATAACATCACCAAAAATGGAGCAGCTAGAAAAATACATTAAGAAAAGTCAAACTGTGGGGTTTTATGGCAACAAACAGAGGCACTTCGTTGCGTCATGATATTATTTCATATATAAACACGAAAATTCCGAACTCGGGATAGTTCCACGTGATACGAAGGACATTTCTTGTTTGAGAGCTAATGGTGGGATGCCTCCCGTTTTGTGAAGCTTTTCAAGTAAGGGCCTCCGTGACTTTATTCTAAGAGCGTTATGACTTTTTGCGATCAGACGGAGTAAACATAGCACCGGAAACATAAACATAGCACATAGCATACGGAAAAGGTGCTGTATACAAGAGCCCAGTTGAAGTTACACCTTGAAAAAGTGCGATGTGAAAACAAAAACGCATAAACCCCGTGGTATAAAATTGATTGTAGGAAGTGATGTATTTACGCTTAACTTAGAAAATAGTGCTCAAGTATCCGTGGCAGACGTAGATCAGAATCGACATGTATCCCGGATCCCGCTTAGCAGTACCGGCAGTGAATAATCATGGAAATTTGCGTAAGAGAAGTGTATCGGCAAATTATACAGCTAGCGGTCAGAGTTTTAGAAGAGCCGCTTCTTTAATTTGTACAGAATAGTGGAGGCTGGCTGCTGTTATAGGTGGTCAGTTTTATACCCACTTAGCCGAGAATTTGTGACAGATTTAGCTCAGCAGGGTGCCAGACAGGGTACAGAAACAGTGAGCAAATTATCCCTTTAGAGCATGATAAAGGCGTGAATGAAAGTGCTCGATCAAAGGAGGCGATCCAGGAAAATAAATCATTTGAGCCTCGCCAGATAGCGTCAGACCCGGTTATTTTCTTAGAAGCTGCCAACTGGAGGGGGGGGGTGTATAGTTGCACCAGGGAACCTGACCTTAAGTCTAAGCATAGACTTAAGGAAATTACCCTAACAAATACAAAATATAAAAATAAACAGGAATATAGTAACAAAAAACAAACAAAAAGTATTCTTGGCAAATTTTCTGGGGTATTTATTTTAGATATTGTAGACTTTTTACTTTGTCTCCCCCCTTGAAATGGCAAATAAAAAATAATTCGCAAGTCTTGAGTACCTGACGTAACATTAAAGCTGGTCGTGATGCATGAAGAGCTACTAGATTCAGCTTTCAGTCGATTTTCACCCCACTGTCCCTTTGTCCACCTGTTTAGTTAATTTCTTCTTTGAACAATTGTATTGTACTTTTTCTTTTTTCATTCTTATACCACACAAATGTCATTTTTGTATAGGATGCGGGTTAAACATTAATTATTATTATATCTCATAGCAACTTAAATTAACAAGTAAAGTCAGGTTCACATTAACTTCAAAAGAGTCCAAGGAATGACTATCCCCTATCCACAACAATGGTTGAAGAAATCTTAAGGCAAAACTAGGATCTGGAAATTACTAATAAGCCTAAACAAGTAGATAAATAAAAGGAAAGCATGAAGAACAGTATAAGTAGAAAATGAGATGTAAAAAGTAAATACGGACTTACCAACGGAATTTCTTGACATGAGTGGACTTGAAGCAACTAAAGGGGGAGGAGGGTTGGTACATTGCATTTCTACTGGTCCTTCTTCAAGTTGCTGCTTCTTTAGAGCCTGTCACGATTTAAAGCAAAACAAATATTAGTTTTATAATTATAAATAATATATGATTTTTATATTAGGTTTTAAAAGTATACTATGTAGCTAATGTGTGAGTACAATAGGAAAACGGCGAATTCACACTCCTATTGAGCCAAACTTTAAACATGAAAAACAGCTAGCTTCATTTCACCCACACACCCCCCCCAACCCCAAGATTGTGGATAAAAGAAAAGCCATAAAACAAAAGCCATAAAAACAAGCAATGATGCAAGAAACTAGTCAGACTGGGAGCTCACCCCCAAAGGAGTCTTGGTAAAATAATATATGCATACATATCGAATACAAAACCCAATAAACATGCAAACGAGGGAATTGGATACTTGGGATTCACTTTTAAACTGGATTGACACTAAAACTAAACTTTAAGGTCCGAAGCAATGATAGAGGCTCTTAAAATCGAAGGCAGTAATAACATATAATGCAAATTTACTATAGAAAACTCTTAAAATCGGGGTGTCTAAATCGCAGCCTCTTGTAAACTAAGCAGGTGGTTCCAACCACTGACCTTTGACGGTCCACTGACAAGTTCCTCATAGTTTATAAGATTTACAATATTATTTATGCAACTTAGCTAGTGTTGGTTAATGAAAATTGCTTGCGTTTTCCACATATTTCATGAGTTGTTAAACTTTTTTTTTTTAAGTTGCTATTTAACTATAGCCGTACTTAAAACCATTACTACCCCAGTAAATCGAAATAAATTTGATGCGTATGAGTTTTACAATGGGAAAAGCGACAAAAAAAGTATTGTCAAGTAACAGTTATCTTTATCTTACTTTTCACCTGACCTGTCTCATAATAGGGTGGATTGCCATATGGACATCGCTCTATACAATACCAAAGAAGACATATATGCAGGATTTTTCTCGGGTAAGGGGGACAATAGAAAACAAATTTTAACATATAATCTAAATCAGAGGCGTCCAGAAATATCCGGACCTTTCAACTACACTGAACAAAATGGCTATCTCAAAATTTTTATTAGGTGTGTTTTAGAAATTGATGGGAGTGGGGGGCTCTTGTTGCCCTCCAATCAATCTTGTCATCCTCAAAGACATAATTTCTGGTCTGTTCAATTATGTTGAACAAAATGGCTATCTCAAAATTTTGACTAGATGTGTTTGGAGAAGTGGTGGGTGAGTTACCCTCCAATCACTTTCCAGTATTACCTAAGGGCACTGGCCCTTTCACTTTCCAATCTAATGAGCTGTTTTTGAAATTTCCACGACAACATATGGTCATTTGAAAATTTCTGTTAGATGCATTTCAAGAAAATAAGAGGTGTGGGGAGGGGGTATCCACCCTCCGATCACTCTGAGTCTTAAAAAGGACACTAGAACTTCTTATTACCTACCCAATGAGTCCCCTTCGAAGTTTTTATGATCACCCTTTCTGAATAAACCTTAAATACCCCAGGAGATAACTTACAACCCTTGCCCTGAGGGCTGTAGGGGTGGGATGTCATCCTCAGAGACATAATTTCTAGATCTTTCAACTATGTTAAACAAAATAACTATCTCAACATTTTGATTGAATCTGTTTGGGAAAATGGTGAGCGTGTGAGGGGGATTAGTTGCCCTCCAATCACTTTCGACTATTAAAAAGAGTACTAGCCCTTTCAATTTTCCAATTGAATGAGCCCTTTTCTATGATAACTCCTTCGATACGAAGTACCCTGGTCTACAAAAAAAAAAAAAAAATAAATAATGCGCCCACATCGTTCTTTACGTAGGCTGCGCTATTGTGTTGCCTATGATAGGGAATATCAGTATGTGTGTGTGTAAAAAAAAAAAACGATTCTCCACATTCCAATTCATTCCAAATTCAAAAAGTGGCTCGTTTTCACTCGGTTCACATAAATACTGAGCCCTCACTTTATGACTATCTACCTACATTTTAGTACTTTGAACATTCAATAGTACATTCAGTATATTCAATACAGACATGCAAACAGGGAACAGGGCACTGGGACCCCCATTAAAAACTTGGTAGGCTATTGTTTGGTGCAAACCTGTAAGCCGGCCTGATTCGTATCCCCTGGAAGTGCAAATAACCATCCCTACTATAAACTTACTTTGCATTAATGAAGTAGATATAAATGAGCAACAGAAACGAAATTCAAATGAGCACATAAATAAGCACATCTTCCTCCCCTTTATTGAAGGAACTTCTACTTAACCTGTAAAAGGGAAAAAGGAAAAGACTGCACAATGACTCTTTTTTAGAAAGAAAACTCTTTTTGAGTTTCATTAAGTATTCCATGTATACTGCCATGACCTTTTTTTATTTATACGGAATAAAGTATGCTCGTTTTAAGTTTTAATGTCACTTCTTAGTTTCAGCTGAAAACTTATTTTTAATATATATTTAATAAGCATTAATGAAGTAGATATAAATGAGCAACATAAACGAGATATAAATTAGCACATAAATGAGCACACATCAGCTATTTACCTCAGCAATCAATCGAGCCATTTTCTCCTTATCTCCTTGTGAATTAATCCTTTTGTTTTTCAAATGATGTGGCGTGTCTCGCCTATGCAACTTGTGGTTTCGCTCTTTTGGCTCGTTATCTTCATCACTATCATTATCACCAGATACCTCTCCTTGTGGCACCGAGAACGCCACGCGCTTTTCTTCGTAGTCTTCTTCCTAAAAATTATTAGTTGCTTTCTATATTACAATTCACATTGATCGGTTTTGTTAGCTATCCAAAATCACTAGCACCAAGATAAGAATGTTTGCATCACTTCCAACGCGTACTTTTTCTTTTTTTTTTTATTTGTTGACTGAAAAATTTAGATAAGCTTATGTCAATGATTGTTCTTCTCAGCCCGCCGTCTAAAGCTAAACGAAAATCTGGTCGTCCTCGATTAGGGTGAGGGGATGTAGTAAGGAAAGACTTAAGGGAAAAGGGAGCTACCTGGGAGGGTGCAAACAGGGAGAATTCGATAGATTGGGACGGGGGAGGAGCGTACATAGCTGTTTTCGAATCATGCAGTTTGGTGCTGCGGTGAGTTGTTAATAGTAGTAGCAGTAGTAGGACACTGAGTTGGCTATCTTTTCCTAAAACCTAGTATTTGCGTTTTTTTAGTTTTTGCAAGTTTTGCAAAACAAGTAATTTCCTTTTTTTGGACCAGGAGATTGGAGCGGTGGAGAAATACCACTGAGTTTGGTTTTTAATCTGTTGATTTCGAAATACCAAGGATGTCAAAATAAAAACATATTTATTCCCTGGACTCATCTTAGGTCATCTTATACCTGAGATTTTCTAAGACGTTTGTTTTGGTTTCAAATTATGAGGTTTTTCGGGCAGAAGTAAATTATCTGTCAGTGTTACCACATCGAAACACGGAAAAACCAACAGATCTATTTAGTTAGATTTGAAACGCTTTCCATTGTTAAACATCAAACATTAACAGCTTTTTCTCTCTCAAAGACGACTACGACTTCAAAGAAAATCCTGATTTTCTTCCGTTGTTAGCTGCTAAACTTTTTGAAGTTTATTTTTGGCTGATTTTTCACCTACGTTTCTTTTTTACATTCTTTTTTTTACATTTTTTGCTGATTTTTTCACCTACGTTTCTTTTTTTTAGTTCGGTACCTGCTACTACGAAAAGTTGCAAAACTGGCGTGAACTAGTTTTCTATCTCCAAACAACGATTAATAAACTTAGAAGCCAATATAGCAACCCTGCTTTTATAATAAAATTTTAATTATAATTAATTAATAATTAATTATTTTAATTATTTAATTATTTTGATTAAATAATTAAATTGGTGATTTTAACCAGACAAAGAAAGCTTGGCTAGCCTCCTGTCTTTCTCTTAATCAGATTGTGAACATTCCCACTCACTCGTCTGGGAGTACCCTCGATCTGATTCTTACAAACTGAGGACCTATACCACTCCCCGACATCGCTTGGTCGGCTTGTCTGATCACTACGCCCTATTCCTCAAAGCCAAAAGTTCTGTGAGAAAACCCAAGCTCTCACGGATCACTACTAGACCAATAACTGACTTTGCAATCCGTGAATATGGCCACTGGATTGCCGAATATGACCTCACAGAGGTTTCAACGGACGTTTCTCTTGAGCAAAGGGTGTGTGCTTTCAGTGAAAAATTGTATCCCAAGTACCTCGAGATATTTCTAACAAAGACTATGGTTAAAAGTGAATAAAACAAACCATGGATTACGCCCACTATTACAGCCGTGATTCGTGAACGCAGCCGTCTTTACTCCAGCGGCAAGGGAAATCAATAAGCGACCAAAAGAAACCTAATAGTTAACAGGATCAGAAATGCAAAACGCAAGTATGGTCGTGAAAAAGTTGACCCCCTGCTCAACACTGAATCTGCAAAGTGGTATTACTTGGTCAAAGCGATGAGTGGAAATGTTTTGAAAACCAGTATCAAGATATCTGACGATAATGGGCGAATACTAGGGTCTAGTGACGTTAATGCATTTCTCATCTCCATTTCTACCACTTTTTTAGCCGTTACCCCCCCCCCCCCCCCCCCAGGAGAAAGCCTCGCTTCTTGATGATTGCCCCAACGAAGGCACAATAGCGCTCAGTGAATTTGAGGTGTATAGTGAAATCAGGAAAGTAAAGACAAACGTCTCTCCTTTCCCAGGCGAAATCCCTGCAGAGCTCATACGTGAATTTGCTTTGTTCCTAGCCCTACCACTATCGGTTCTTATAAACCAGTGCTTTGCATCTGGGACCTTCCCTAGATCGTGGGAAAAGGTCCTCATCCGTAAATGATTTAAGAGCAAACTACCTAACGCCATGCCTAGCAAAAGGACAGAATCATTCATCTTGCAGCGGCTACTAGAGCAAGTAAGACAGACTATCGACAAACACCAATATGGCGGACTCCCAAAATGTGGAACGTTTATATACATAGTCAGAATGTACGATCAGATCCTGAAATTGCTTGAAAAGCAAGGCTGTTTTGTCGACCTAGCAACCATCGACTTTCGAAAAGCTTTTGATCTCCTATCACACATATTGGCCTGCCAAAACCTAAAATGAATGGGTGCTAAACGCCAAACACTAGCCATTGTGTTCAATTTTCTGTCTGAAATACAGCAAAAAGTTTTTGCTTTATACGAAGAGGACTGTGACTCAGAGTTGAGTAAAATAACCTGTAGTGCCCCGCAAGGGACGAAACTGGCAGGAATAACGTTTCTTGTCGTCATCAACTACTTGCTGGTAGAACATACTGACAAATAGAAATTTGTCGACGATTTGTCACTCTTACTCCCCAAGATAATGATAGTCATTAAGTAGGGATCTGATACGTGGGTACTTGGAAAAGTTTTAGAAGGTATGCTGGATAATTTTCAGGGAAAATACTTACGGAGGTTTTTAGGCCCTCATTTTAGCGATGGTCACATATTGCTCCAAAAGTCCTAGACAAAACCAGAGTTCGCCTTAAGTGAAGCTAATTTGTGTTCCAAATAATCATAGAAACCACTTGGAAAGGTTTTAGAAGGTAAACTGGATAATTTTCACGAGTAATATTTGTGGAAAGGTTCAGGCACCCATTTGAGTGACGGTAGCCTATAGGAGGCATTAGGCTGAATAAAAATTAGGCTCCTTAGGCTAAAACATTGGGCTGCTCCGATCCCACTATCACGAAAGGAAGGTTTTACCTTTTAGGTTTTACCTTTTTTACCTAGGTTTTTTTTTTAGGTTTTACCTTTACAGAGAAAATATGATATGCTGCAAAATATTGCACACTTGACAATCCAGCTAGAATCTAGAAACCTAGTGGGAAAAAGTCTTAAAAAATTACTGAAAAAAAAACCAATTACCATCTTTTTAAATAATAGTTGCAAAACGTTTCGCAGTTGATGCTAACCATGAATGAGAGAGAATAAAGCTGTAACAAAGACCCTGGGAAGTAGACACCCACCAATTTACGATTTACAAGTGAATATATTAACATCTCTTTTAAATGCCATAATTTAGCATATGTGTCAAAATAAATTACAGTTCTGTCTCTCTCTCTCCCTTTCAGAAGTGGAGAATTTTAGAGAGGGTTAAGGAGTAAAGGTTTGAGCAGTGGAGAGTAGAGAAAGTGGATGTAGGCTGGCATGGTTTGGGGCTGTTATGAGATGCTAGTAGGAGCAGTAGTACTTTGTATTACAGATTTTGCAAATATGTGCCATCAATAAACTTACAATTCTTATCTGGCTTTGCCATAGTAAATCACTGTGTATGGTAAATGTTACACACAAAATTATGGATACATGCTAAGTCGTTTGGAAAAAGTGGCATATTAGATGAAGTAGCTGTATTTTTGAAAATACAGGAGAAGGGGTCAAGGTTTTTCTCTTTCATCAATGGGGAAACAAAAACATATTTTTCAAAAATCTGGGGGGAGGCAATTGTGTTAATTATTCATTTTTTTAATGAAAATACCAAAAAAGATAATTCTTAAAAACTAGGAGAGGGGATCTAGAATACAAGTGTTCCCTGGATTGCCCCTTCCTTCCCCAATTGGCGTTTTTAAATTGAACAACGATGAATGCTAGTTCCAAAGAATGCCAAATTCACATAAAACCATAAAACAACAAAATGAACATCAACAATAATGAATAATAAGTAAAAGAATGAATAATAATGAATAAATGAACGATAATAATGAATAGCAATTAACAATAATAACGAATGAATAATAGGATGAAAAAATAAATAATAGGACAAAACAGATTTCTCACCTCTTCTTCCTCGTTCCTATCATGTTTAATATCCGGTTTATCATAATTATTATTTACAACTTCGAGGTGCTCAGATTTGATGGATGCGACACTTGGAGACCGAGACCTGTCTGGCACCGACCCATTCATTAAGGGCACTTGAGGGGCAGGGGATGACCTTTCTGGAGTAATAGTCCTGTCTGGGTCTCGGCTAGGACGAAAATCTCCTTTATCTTCGTCTTCATTATGATGTACAACCTTCCCATCAATATTCTTTAGGAGTTTGTGAGCTTTAGCCTTGAGTTCCCGTGGATGAGGTGTGTTGTGTCGTACGAAATTGGGCTCCTATAAGAAATTTTTTATGTATAATTATATAACATATAATATACTATATATATATATATATATATATATATATATATATATATATATATATATATATATATATATATATATATATATATATATATATATATATATATATATATATATATATTCAAATGAGCAATTCTAAGATAGTTGCTAATCGAGGAAAGTATAATAGACGTGCACTGGGTAGGCTATATGCTACATTCTGTGATCATTCTGTCCTTTATTTTTCCGGTCTTTATCCCCTTCTAAAGAAAAATGATGTTAATCAGATTCGGACTTTTTATTTCAGATATTGTAAATTTTTGCTTTATCTCCCCCCTTGGTATAGCAATGGTAAGATAATTCGTAAGTTTGATGTCCCTGATATAAGTGCAAAGTTGGTCTTCCTGCATGGAAGGTTGTCGGAATCAGCTTTTTATCGTTTATCACCTCATCATCCTTTGGTCCGTCTATTCGGTTAATCTCATTGTGGCGTAGTGTTTTTTCTATTTGTATTGTATTTTATTTGCAGTGTATTTCATTTTCTCTTCTTTTTTTTGGGTTACTCCACAAGTGCCATAACTTGTTATGATGTGGGTTATAAATAAATTATAATTATTAATATATCCTTTCAAGGCCGGGTACATGGTTCTCGACCTGGAGAGCGCACTCCCACAAGAGATGGAAAGACAACTTCAAGTTCCTGCACCTTTTCCACTTGGCTGAGGATAGAAGTTCTCCAGGAGTTCTCCAGGATCAATAGACTGGTGAAAGAAGAGGCCCCAAAACGACCTTCAAGGACGGATGGGCCTTAAGTCAAGCAAGTCAATATGAAAAATATAATACTATAATTTTTTTATTATTATAAAAATATAGTAAAACTTAAATGTTTCTATAAATATTTAATAATATATTTTTTTTTAAATATAACAATTTTATCTAATAATATTAAAAATATTATATGATATAAATATCTTAGTCACAGAGTCGAAAGTTAAATAATTCGATTATGCAAAGGAAAAAGTAAATGATGAATGATATACTGCACGCCAGTATGGCCTTCGAAATTGAGAGGCTCTACAAATACCCTTTCAATAGTTCTCTGAGTTATTTCTCAATGGGCCAGTAATTCTGATAGGCCAAAATGCTATTGTTGCAGTTTCCTGTGGCCCTTCTCTCTACAAAATAATCCATTAACCCAAATCCTAATAGATAATTTGCAACAACGCGATTCTCTATAGGCGTCAGTTTTATTGAATGAATTATCTATATTGATCGTTCATTTATCTATATATTGATCTATATTGTCTATAATAATAAGTGATCTATAATTATCTATATTGATCGTTCATTTTTATAGACTGCATTTCAATTTCGGAACAGATGGTATACTTTAAACTTAGATATATAAACTTTCATTCGAATGGGCCTTCTTTCAAATTATCTATGACTAAAGACTATGGATGGTCTCCTGAGTGTTCACCCTTCTGTAGAAAAATGAGAAATTTCACGTCTTTTCAGAAGCAGCTTGAGGGTTTTCATACATATTAAATTTTCGTACAAAATTTCCATCGAAACCTCAATTTCGGGGGAGTTCCGTTTTTATTTTTAAAACAATGCAAATTATTATACGCAAACAGATTGACGAGAAACTTGAAAACTAATTAACTGTAAAAGCAACACATTATATTTAAAATAAACATAAATAATTGATCTAATTATCACATATCTCTATTGTCACCATATTTTTCAGAAAGTTGGGTGTGATTCTTCCTCCTAAAACCTCTAACACATCCAGGCCGATTATTCTTCTGTATATGCGATGCATTGGGCCTGTTACCGAATATGAATACCCGCTTCTCACAGGTGATCTTAAAACCCTTCTTGCATCACTGAAGAGGATCAAAAATTTGGCCTCAAGGGCGAGTTGAAGCTCCGAGTAGATAACTTTCCAAACGTTCTGTTTTGATGCGGCGTCAATAACTATTTTCTACAAGTACAACCTCCCTCCGACGATTTATATCTACTTGTACAGCAGTTTACCAAGCCAATACGACAAACACGTAGACTCACGGTAATGGATTACCTACAGGGAGACATCACGCACTGAGTACTTTAAGAACTGTTCTTTAAGACGCTTCCACCCTTTGAAAGGGTCCCCCGATGGGTGTTAACCTTGAAACTCAGCTGCTGATTCCTTTAAAAGGAAATATAACAAACACAGCTCCAGGAAGAAAACCTATGGTAGGATTGTGGCAAATCGTGCCCTAAATTTTCAATGGCGTAAGAACGTATCCGGGATTTCGCTCGGGGAGTGGAGGGGGGACTATAAGACAAAAAACTTTAGAGAACCTATAAAAAAACGCATTTTGTTGCTAATTTAAGAGTCGGATAAAAATTTAGGGGGGGGGGGGACAACGTTAACCCCTTTGGGCACGGACTTGTGCTGTCCGGGCCAGTCATCTTATAAAAATTCACTGTGCAACTAAAAATTAATAGAATTGCAACGAACAGTTGCAACCCTAACTGTGAACAGGGTTGCAACGAGAAAAAAGAAACTCGACGAAACACTAGGCTAGATTATTAACAGACATGAGAATTTAGTGAAAACAAAAGAAAATAATTAATTAATTAGTTCTTTTTTTTGCTTATAGTATTTGATGTCATCTTTGTTGTTTTTTTTTTTGCTTTTTTTTCATTTCTTTCTTTAGATTATTACCAGATAACTAGATTATTACTAGACGTGACAAATTAGTAAAAATAGAAAAGAGTTGAGTTATATTTTGAAATTATTGGTTTGGCTTGTAGTATTTGACGTCATTTTTGTGTTGGTTTTTTTTTGCTTTCTTTTCTTTTCATTTCTTTATCCTTGTAGTCAGCATTTTTGTTTTTGATTTTCGTGGGTAATAAGACATACTACTACTACTACTACCGCTATTTTGTCTATAGTGAAGTGGTTTGTTTGAGAAACTATTTTTTCATTTTTTACTGTTCATTACTTGAAATACTTTAATACCCAACTGTCCAATCCTTATGCAATGACTGCCACGAAACACTGTGAGCTCCGTGTGAATATTGGAAACAGTATCGCTTTGAGGAAAATTTGAAAAGGAATTGCACTAGATATTGACATATGAATGTCATTGGCATTTAGTCATTGTGAATGTCACATTTGAGTGACAATGACTTCGACAGAAGATATTAACTAGAAACATTGTCAAAATATATATATATATATATATATATATATATATATATATATATATATATATATATATATATATATATATATATATATATATATATATATATGTCACATTTGAGTGACAATGACTTCGACAGAAGATATTAACTAGAAACATTGTCAAATATATATATATATATATATATATATATATATATATATATATATATATATATATATATATATATATGTATATATATATATATATATATATATATATATATATATATATATATATATATATATATATATATATATATATATATATATACGAAACACTGTGAGCTCCGTGTGAATATTGGTAACAGTATCGCTTTGAGGAAAATTTGAAAAGGAATTTGCACTAGATATAGACATACGAATGTCATTGGCATTTAGTCATAGGAAAACTTATATTAAAACCCTTTACAAGTATGATATATATATATAAATATCTATATATATATATATATATATATATATATATATATATATATATATATATATATATATATATATATACATATATATATATATATATATATATATATATATATATATATATATATATATTTATGTATATATATGTATATATATGTAAACGTATTACATGTTTCTCGTCCTCATCAGCATCAGAGTCATCTTGGAATTTGACGGTAGACGTTCTTGCAGCATCATTCCACTCACTGACACTAGATTCGCCGTCGTCTGAAAGAAGAATAGCCTTTTTCGCTTAACACAATCTACAACTCAAGCATAATTTAAAGGACTATATACTGACGCATGTTCTTATAATAAAAGAAACCTACTAAAAATTAAACGAGTAAAAATTATAATTAAGACATTTAACTTTGATAAAAAAAATTATTTTATATACTAATAAATGTCCAAATGTTTTGGCTTCACATCAAATAAACCATTATCAACGGGAAAAAAAGGAGAAAAAATAACTAGATTATGCAAGTTAATACATGCTAGAAGATAACCTAAAAAGATGAGGAAACCACACACATACTATACTCCGGACGTGGAGCCATAACATTCAGATATTTATTAACCACTGTATATTTTTTTTTCTTAAAGTCCACTGTCTGAAAGTACCAAGGACAACAAAACCAAATCAGATCAATTAGACTTGTGAAGTGAAGACTTAAACAGCCAAATCTTCTAAATTAGGAAAAATCAGGAAATGGAAGAACCTCCATATTCAGTAATGCAGATTTTGGCTGTAGCGGGAATTGAATAAGAAAACAGAAAATCGGACCAAAAAATCAGCAGAAAAGAGGTAAAAAAAATGTGGTACCAAACAGTTACAGAAGGCTGAACCGTTTTCTTTTAGAGGTGCAGTTTTTCTTGGAAATCAACATATTATTAATTTTTAATTAATGACAAAGTTTTTACTATTGCACACTCAATTCAAATTTCACAAAGATATCAACGTAATTTGGATACAGAAGAGGCCATTAAATGGTAAAATTGGAACACTTTATCTTTATTATGCACGCGAAACATGCAGTGAAAGGAACTATCAACATTTACTCACTGCATTGCACCGACATCGTTTTATTGTGTTTCTTAACAAGCAATGGGCAAAGAATTTAATAATAGATTAATTAATTATAATATACTTTGTTAATTAATTTTTACGGACAAAAACCGTTTTTAAATTTGACTTATTATTTCTGTGTGCCAACACTGTGGAAACTAATATTATGTCCTAAAGCTTCATAATTTGAAAAATACAAAAGAAGAATCTTTGCTTTCCCACCACAAAATCAAGTAAACTACTTTTTGCTCAAAATTGAACACTGTGACACTGACACTGTGAGGTGTGACACTGACACTGTGAGGTGTCACACTGACACTGTGAAGTGTCGACACTGAAGTTTTGAAGTGTCGTTTTGCACGACACTAAAGATATTTGTTGATTTGATTGTCGAGTATTGAAGTTGAACAGTCGTTTTTTTTTTTTACATTGAAGATACTTACTAATTTCACCGACTCGACATTAAAGTGCCGAGTGTCAACACTGGAGTGTCATTTTGCTCGACATTGACGATGTTTACTAATATTATTGACTCGATATTGAAGGATCTAGTGTCGACATTGAAGCGTCGTTTTACTTGACATTAAAGATACTCACTAACATGATTGATTCGACGTTAAATTGTTGATTGTCGTTTTGCTCGACATTGAAGATGTTTACTATTATGATTGACTCGACATTGAAGTATCGAGTGTCGACATTGAAGTGTCGTTTTGCTCGACATTGAAGATGTTTGCTAATATGATTGACTCGATATTGAAGTGTCGAGTATCGACATTGAAAATGTTTACCAATGTGATTGACATGAGAAAAAGAGCTACAAATAAGAGCACCGGCTAATGCACCGCACTAGGGTTTGCCTAAAGAACATAGTCTGTGAATTATAAATGCTTTTAGCCATAGTGAAATGAACATCAAAGGTAAAGTACAGGAACAATCATAATTATTGCGGCGCTTTTTTCAAACCTGAATTATACCATACTTTCAAGAAACACACCAATCATTTACGACTAAAGCATGCAAAAAAGCGAGGATACAAAAAAAAACTATTTTTCGGCCAAATTTACGTGAGAGAGAGAAAATCTTGACGATGCTAATGCCCAGCATTTCATACCACGTAAACCCTACATTTCATTGGGATAAAAAATTTTCTATGGGCTTTGGTGGAAAATTAACATTATCAAAAAGAGGTCCTCCTAGAGACAAGTCATGGGTGGCTTCATTCAAATTTTTAAACAAGCTCTGGTGACTCTCTGAAGGGTTACTGGGTCCCATTTCGTGTTTGTTTCTTTTTATAGTGGACATTATCAAAATAATTGCTACGATACAAGACTTGCAGGGAATCCTGTTAAATATTTTTTTTTTCGACCAAAATCAATAAAACAAAACATACCAAATTAATCAATAAAAAGCAGTAGCTAATAAAAAACTCACAAAACTGCGCATTTCATGGAAATATTTTTTTTGCCCTGTTTATATACAGCATATATATATATATATATATATATATATATATATATATATATATATATATATATATATATATATATATATATATATATATATATATATATATATATATTTATATATATATTTATATATGTTTATATATCTGTTTATATATATTATATATAGTATAAATTATCCTACATCCAAGAGCCAAGACCATAACTGCCTTTTTCCTATCAAAAACATTTCTGTGAATAATTGACACTTTGCAAAATTTAGGACCATTGTATATTTGGTCAACTATATTCATCTATACGTTGAAAGGAACTGAAATATAAAGGAAGAAAACGGTGGTAAAAAAGAGGTATTTTTAAAACAGTAAAACTAAACCTCTGAAGAATTATAACGTCTGCAAAAAAAAGCCAAACACTAGATGACATTCTTTTCAGAGGAGCACTATTCATCCTCCTCACTACTCACAGGGCCATGTTACTCGCGAGTATTTAAAGAGTGGTATTCAGAACATAGGTTATGTTACAAGATGTACTTGGTGTACCTAGTGTACCCCTTAGGCAAGTTGGTCTTTTTGTCTTTGGCGCAATGTAAAGAAAAGATAAAAATAAAAGCCCGTTTAGAGCGAAAAAAAAAAAAGTTTGATTCGAAAGAAACAAAAACAAATCAAAGTTCAAAATATTTTATTTATGTTTCTACAACTAACTTTGATTTTGCTTGGTTCTGTTATACAATTTTTTTTCATAGTTGGGCTTGAATTACCTAATCTAATAATCTGAACATTTCCTTATTTAAGAAATTAAAAAAAAATTAAATACAAATTTTAAACAATATTCAATAAATAAATATTAAATGAAATAAATACACTAAATAAAAATTAAACAGTTTTCTTACTAAAAAAAAAAAAATTAAAAATTACAATAACTTTCTCTCTACCTAATTAGATTCCCAACCTTATGATCTTGTCAATATTCCTATTGCCAGGACAATTTCAAACTGACCGCTGTGATTTCTGAAGAGCAGCAGTTTTTTCTAATTTATCAAAAACGGCAAAAGATTTTTGAAGCAATTCTTCAGTGATTTTCGAAGAGCAAAAGATATTGCTAATCAATCGAAATACCAAAGATACTCAGTGTGATTCTTTGGTGATTTTAAAGTGATTCTTCGGTAATTTGTTGAAATTATTCTTTGGCGACTTTTAACATTCTAAAGATTTTGCTAATTTGAAAAGAAAAGCGAAAAATTTTCGAAGCGATTCTTCGACGATTTCGATGATAAAGTTTTGATAATTTATACAAATGGCCAAAATCTTTTAAATGATTCCTTGGTGATTTTCGAGGAGCAAAAGATTTTGTTGATTATTCAAAAATGGAAAGATTTTCAAAATGATTTTTCGGTTATTTTATAAGTAATTCTTTGGTGATTTTCGAAGAAATTTTCGGCGATTTTCCAAGGGCAACATATTTTGCTTATTCATCGAAAATGGCATATATACAATTTAAAAAGAAAGTAAGAAGCAAACGTGCACTATCAAGCCCAAAGTAAGTAACAAAATATACTAGTTGACCAATCGCAAATGACAAAGATATTCGAAGTAATTCTTCGGTGATTTTCAAAGTGATCTTTCGAAGTGATTTTTTGGTGACTTTTTTAAATGATTCTTTGGTGAATTTTGACGAGCACATTGTTTTGCTAATTTGTCAAAAACAGCGAAGATATTCGAAAAGATTCTTCAACGGTTTTCAAGAAGTAAAATATTTTGTTAATTTGTACAAATGGCAGAAATTTTTGTGATTCTTCGATGATTTTCGAAGATATTTTTTGGTGATTTTCGAAGAGCAAAATGTTTTGCTAATTTATCGAAAACGGCATATATTAAGGAATACAATTTAAAAAGAAAAAAAGAAGCAAAGGAGCACTATCAAACCCAAAGCAAACAAACAAAATATATTTGTTGTCCAATCGAAAATGACGAAGATATTCATTCTTCAGTGATTTTCGAAGTGATCTTCTCGAAGGGGTTCTTTGGTGACTTTTTAAAATGATTCTTTGGTGACTTCTGACGAGCATTAATGAAAAATCGCAAAGGTTTTCAAAGGGATTATTTGGTGATTTTGAAAAAGAACATTCAGTGATTTTCGAAGAGATTTTTCGGTGATTTTTGAAGAGCAAAATGTTTTGCTATTTTATCAAAAACGGCATATTTTGAGGAATAAAAATTTAAAAAAGGAAAAAGCAAACTGTCACTACCAAATCCAAAAGAAAAAAAAAACAAGCTACTACTTTGACACAAGCACAAAAACATCCTCAGACAATACCAATTCGGAAATAACAAAACATGCGAAGGTCTTAAAAGTCATTTTTTACCTAAACTACTATGGCTTATCACTGCTCGACCCCAACGTCTTATCAAAACTGGTGCTGAAATTTATTAGCAAAACATAAAAAAACAAACAGAAAACAAATTAAAGTAAAGAACATAATATATTGAATATCTAATAAACTTTGAAAAACAAGAAGTGAGATAAACATAGATGTTGGGTCCCTGATCCCAATGATCAGATAAATGTACATTTTTTCCTGTATATAGAGCCTTCAGCCGCACTTTAAAAGTCATTGACTTTGCTTCGACAAAGCGCAAAAAAATAGCTTGACTTTCTATTAATTAGTTCATGGTGTCAGGAGCGAAATGTTCGAAGTTGGTGAATAGGTAATGAGGGTGATAATGGCCCCTTCAGTTTACCCTTCACCTTACTGGTAAGGGTCCCTCTGGTCCCAAAGTTTAAGTTTGAAGTTTCAGTTCAATCTTTTTGTCTGCGCGACATCTGGTTAAAAAAATCAAATTTAATTTTCTTAGCTAGTTTTTGGTTATCCTAGCCCGATTAGGTTGGGGAAGTGAGTTTTAGGCAAGTCCTCCAGTCACGCAGCTTTAAAACCTCTCCTCCCTCCAGAATGCGTTGTTCTTATTAGCCAGAAGAAGAGCTGCATACTTGGTGGCTGTTAAAAGGGCAGAGAAGGACAGGTGATTGTCACACATTTGGAAAACGAATAAATTAAAGCAAAGAACATAACATACTGAATATCTTATGAAATTAGAACAACAGTATGTGAGATTAACACAAGGGTCAACGATTTTTTTTTAACCCAATGAGGCGGTTTTCAAAATCACCATTCCCCTGAAAATGCAGTTTTTATCATTCAAAGAGAGAACAGCATATTTAATGACCTCTAAAAGGGCATCATTGAAAAAGACGTGATTAAATTTACTATTATAACTAATCACATTCAACCGCAATTTAGAGCAATAAAAAGAGAGTTAATTATAGAGTATCCAAGAGGCAGATCCAGGCCCCTCCCCCTCCCCAAAAATTTATTTGAGGCCTTCATTCAGTTTTTTCTCTTTTTGTACTCTTTATTAAAATAAACTTGTCTTTTTGGTCGATTATTGGCACCCTTGTCACTTTGTATCCCCCCCCAAGATTCTGCTCTAGATCCCCCTTTTGGGTAGAGTTAAAATCTTGGGTAGTAGACTACTTTTTTTTAATATGTAGACTACTTAAAAAAAAATAATATTCGATATCGATTTACCGGTCCTTCTTATCTATTGGCACATCAACGCTCAATTCCTCAGTTCAAAAGTTAATCAATGAGAAATTAGACAATATTTGTACTCTTTATTTAAATAGACTTGCCATTTTGGTCAATCATTGGCACCCTTGTCACTTTGTATCCCCCCCCAAAAAAAAAATATTTTGCTCTAGGTCCCCATTTTGTGTAGAGTTGAAATATTGGGTAGTAGAATACTTTTTTTTTTAATATGTAGACCACTTAAAAAAAATTAATATTCGATATCGATTTACCGGTCCTGCTTATCTATTGGCACATCAACGCTTAATTGCTCAGTTCAAAAGTTGATCAATGAGAAATTAGCCAATCATTGAAATCGATATCGGTTTACCGGTCCTGCTTACCTATTGGCACATCAACGTTCAATTGTTTAGTTCAAAAGTTGATCAATGAGAAATTAGCCAATCATTGAAATCGATATCGATTTACCGGTCCTGCTTATCTATTGGCACATCAAGGCTCAATTGTTCAGTTCAAAAGTTGATCAATGAGAAATTAGCCAATCATTAAAAAAACACACAATAATACTACCATGACTAATCACAGCTCGACACAAATGTCTAAACAAAACAGATATTGAAAATTGTTAGCAAAACATAAAGAACGAATAAATAAAAGCCAAGAACATAATATATTCAACATGAAATGAACTTCGAGTAACAAGAAGTGGGATAGTTGTAGACCCATTTGTTACCGACTTGCAAACTGATTTTCTTTTTAAACACAGGGGAAGCACCTTTAAAATCTCCAACCAGGATATTTAGCTCTTAGAATTTAGAAGTTATTTAGATTTCTTTATTTGATTATTCTTAAAATTGAATTTGCATATCACTAAAGTTCTAGAATTGCAACTTAAAAAATCTAATTGCTCAAGAAAGAGGACAGGCCCACGTTACGAAGCGTAGATAGAAAATTGAAAAATCGCATAAACAATACTTCTTTTTAATATATTATTTCATACTTTTTTATAATTTATTTTAAATATATTCCATATAAATACATTCTATATCAATACATTTGATCATACTTTTTATTGGCAAATCGACATCCCATTGTGCTGAACAAAATTGATCAATTAGAAATATGATTATCATTCAAAGGTGTTTTTGCCAAGACTGGTCAACATAGTTCTAGTGCTATTGCCAATAGTCAAGAGAATATAGTTATCTTTTATTTTCTTATAATGCTAAAAAGATAAGTGGATTTAAGTACCTCTTATAATGATTGGAATTTACAGACATGGAAAAAGAAAATCTAACAATTCCATTGCAGAAATTATTTTAAATTCTTATTCCAGAGACCCTCCCAGATGAAAACTCTAGCCAAACCACTGGTTAATTTATAATATCTAAGTTGGGATTCAGGAGTATTTAGGAAGCAAAGACTAATATAGAAGCATAGCTACTGCTACCACCAACAGCTCACTGCAGCACAGGGGGTATTGGCCCCCTCAGGCCAATACACCTTCACACGCTCCCACTTGATCCCAATGTATTAAAAGCCTCCTTCTTTAGACTCTTCCAAGAAGTTCGCATTTCTTTTAAATCTTTTCTTACTACTTCTTCCCACTTCACACAGGGCCTGGCACAAACACAGGGGGGGGGGCTTCGGGCCAGCCTCCCCCCCCCGAAATCTTGTGAAGTGTTTAATTTCCCCATGGTTTCTTGGGATTTCTGGCAAAATTAGGACATTTATTAAGAATCTAGATACATGTGTGAACCTTTTTTTGGGATTTTACAGCAAGCAATTATCCGATCAAGTCACTGCCCAATTATTAACCCACTTTCTGTCTAAATTTTTACCCTCTTTGAAAGTAATTAGTGACTGTACTGTTATTTTTTTTAGAGTCTGCTTTCCACATCACAACAGAATTATCCTTGATATTAGGGCCTTTATCCCCTATTTTCAGGATAAAGTACAGCTTTTAATGGAATAATTTTGAAAACTATCATTTTTCATTAAAATCAATGTTTTCGCAATAGAAGAACTACCCCCACAGCACCCATATTGACCATATAGATTTGTCTGTCCCTCTCTAGATTTTGAAGAACTTTACGGTATTTTCATTTTTTTTTAAATGATAAAACAACAAAATTTTCACTTTTATAATTTGAAAAAAAAATGTATCTTCATAAAAAAAAAGAAAAATTAATCTCTTCCTCCCCTTCTTATTCCTTAGTGGAAGAGACAGCAAAATTTGACAATCGAGTGTTTTATATTCGCTAATAGATTTAAGGGGAGATCCGATCAGTCATTCGCCTATTTCTAGTCCTAATCAATATTACGGCAACTAGTTCTCAAATGCCTAGCGGCGTACTTAAATTTTCAGTGTTCTCCGTGTTCTAAATTTTTCCTTTCCCAATTTGTGATAATTTTTGCTATCATAAGCTCCAATTCCTGTGAAGAACATCAAATTATAAAAGTCGTTTTTTACTGTATCTTTGTTTATTTACTTGAATTTTTTTTTACTTGAAGTTTTTTTGTTTTTTTTTTATATTTTTTTTTTTTTTTTTTACAGAAGTTGGCAGGGAATTGAGCTGTCAATGAAGTACAAAATCAAAAAGTGATTTTTAATTTTATATTTGTTTATTTAGTTATATTTAATACTTTATTAAGTCCTTATGTTAAGTTAACCTTTCTATAGCTTGACTCAATTTTGGGCAACAGTACTGATGACGGTGATTTCGGTCGAATTACGAGCTAAATTATTTGTTTGGTCATATTCAATTAATAACCAGTTTATATTTGTCAAAAATGTTTGGAACACTTAATAAATGTATCATTTTTAATAGTTACTATAAGCTATAATGCTGATGGAATAAGAATCATCCATTCCATTTTCTTCAACCTATTCAGTTCCGTTCCATTTCCTATTCCATTTTCTTCGACCTGTTACAAAATCTTGACCAAATATCGAAGATAATATTGCCTAAGTAATAACATCTTTTTTATACAATCCTAATAGGGGGGGGGGGTTAATGCCAGATTTTCCTCTCACTGAAAAAGACTATCTGTCTTGACTTTTTCTACAATTAGTCATGGCTTGATGCCCACAACTATTCGATTTTAATTCAAAATCAACGGACAAGACCCATTTTAAGGTTTTCCTATTAACATCTCTAATCGAATTTTGTCTACTACCCGTTCATTTTTTCTTTCTTTTTTTCTTTAAAATAAGATTTTTTTTCTTTCCTTTTTTCTATTTGTATTCGTTACACATCTGTACTCGTTTTATCAGCAAGGACGCTTCAATTAATCTGGATTACCTGTATCTAGTAAAACAAAAATAAAAATGGAGAAATAAAAGTGTAAATAAACAAACTATATATAATCAATGATCTTAAAAGGCTTCAGATACCAACCTAAATCTTCAGTGTGGCCATTAACTTGTGACTGGAGAAAGAAGACTAGAATCAGTTTTTAGAAAGGCTTTAGACATCAACCAAGACTTTCAGTGTGGCCATCAACTTGCGGTAGAAGAAAGCAAACAAGAACCTGTTTTAGAAAGGCTTAGAAACCTGCCCAAATCTTTAGGGCGGCCATCAGCTTGTGGCAGAAGAAAGCAGACTAGAATAAGTTTTTAGAAACAGCTTTAGACACCTACCTAAGCCTTCAGTGTGGCCATCAACTTGGGGCAGAAGAAAGCAGACTAGAACAGGTTTTTCGGTTTCTTCATCATAATCAGTCTGAAATGTTAATAATGGCTGGGCCTGATTTTCTGAAAGCCAAACAGCTTTAAGGCTTAATCCTGTTAGTGAGTATGGAAGGTATTTTAACCTAGAAAAAAAATTAGTTTTATCATAGAAGAGAATATGTCTCCCTCTAGGCCCAAGTTTGCCCCCATGGATCTCTTCCCCCCCCCCAGGATCCCCCCTTCTGAGATTTATTTTCTGAAAAGATCTTGTGAAAACTAGGATAAGACTGCATAATTCAAGTATCCGGAGAAACAGGTCAGTTTTCTTTAGTATGTCTTGCCTTTATGGTAATATTTGGCTCATTTTTGGTTTTCACTGTCATTTTCACTTGATTTGGAAAGTTTTATCATAGAAGAGAATATGTCTCCCTCTAGACCAAAGTTTGGCCCCTGGATCTCATTTTGCCCCCCCCCTCCTCTACCCTTCTAATACTCTGCCCTTTTAATACTTGCATGTATATAGTTTTTTCGTTTAATCCAAGACTCCCCCTAAACGATCCCTAAGTTTCAACTTAATACCGTTAGTGTCATTAGCTAGAGCAACGGTAAAAGCAGCATTAAATGTATACACCCCCCCTCTGAGATTTATTTTCTGAAAAGATCTTGTGAAAACTAGGATAAGCCTGCATAATTCAAGTATCCGGAGAAACAGGTCATTTTCTTTAGTATATCTTGCCTTTATGGTAATATTTGGATCATTTTTTGGTTTTCACTGTCATTTTCACTTGATTTGGAAAAATTAGCTACAACTTCGCCTTTTTGCCCTTCCCCCCAGGATTTTGAGAAAATTAAACCACTGCGACTGAAGCTAACATATCTACGCACACTCACCTTCCATACCAATATTCCATTAACTATTTGAAGTTTCAATCTTTACCCCTCCCATGAAGTTCAAATTTCCTTTCAATATTTCTACCCGGTGCTTTCTGAAATACATGCTTTCATGTATTATTTATAATGTGAGTTATGGTAGTATACATATTTTTGTCTTTTAAGTATGAATAAATCTTGTTTTCATTATCTAACGCATCCATGACAACAAGTGATACTACAAATATTTCTTTTGATTCCGCTTTAAGCAGTCATATTTTTGACAATCCTAGCCACAAAATGCTTTTTGAACAAAATTTCCCTTATTAGCAATAATTTAGGCATAAAACAGGTTGTACGAGAGATAATTGAAATTGGAATCAAAATAAATAGTAATATTTCATTAAATAGGGATTTGGGAGAATATTCAGTTAATGCCTTATATGCTAATTTAATTAAAAATGATTTAGCAAATTATATTTAAAAAAAAACAACTATTAAACAATACCACTTAACCTGTTATTGACAGACCTTCCAGGCTGGCTGCCAAAGAGGCAAGATAAGCTTTAAGAGCTTGTTTGTAAATGTTTTTTTTTTATTATTATTCCATTTGAATGAATTGTCTTTTTCACTTCACTTGATGTACCAGTCCTGGTTGAACTTTCCTGAAGTAATGATGCTAGGACTGTTTTGGGAAAATATTTTGGTTTTAAAGGTTGTATTTTAATGTGAGCTCTTTTATATTCTTCGTTTTTCTTTTTCATTTGTTTAACTGAGGACGACCCTTGGATATAGGATCGAAATATTCATTTAAAGTTGCACTCCACTGTCTTATAAAAAAAATCCCTATTGTTCTACTTGTTGTTTATGATGGAAAGGAGTGGTCTTCGTCGCTAATTGATGCTAATTGATGCTTGGTAGATTATTTGATTCTACTTTTGTTCATTTTGGTTAAATGGAGTTCTTTACCTTTTTTTTTTATTATTTTGTGGGAAAAAATTTTTTAGTTGGATTCTGTTCGTATTATATTGACGTAGTCTTTTTCAGGGAAAAAGAATATTGGATTTTTTCGTTTTTGAGAATTTATAGTTTGGCCTGTTATTTGTGTGCTGGAAAAACTTTTTCACCAATTTAAGACAACATAAACCCTTTTGAAAATCATGACGCAAATAGTAGTGTTTAATTAGTCATATACATTAGTTGACCTGATAAATAAAACTTAATATCATTCCCAAGAAATTGTACCTATGCTCCTTCACAGCCTGTTTCGATTTACAGCACTTATTCGATTTAGTAAAATTTCAAGAGCAGAAGTAGTAATAGAAGTAGCCCGATAGTTTGAGCTTAATGCCCTCTTGATATACTGCTGAGATACCTCATTGGCAATCAGCATACAAATAGTGCGTTTTTATGTAATTTAAAACAACATTTAGTTTTAAGCATAATAGACAAATTAAATATCTGTGAAGGGTGACCAACCCAATAACCATAGAGATATGGTTACTAGATCGTTCAGAGATGCTGAACAAAATGGCCGTCTTAAAATCTTGACTGGAAGTGCCTGGAAAATTATGAGTTAAAGAGGAGGGCTGAAACACTTTTGACTCTAAAGAGGGCATTAGAACTTTTAATTTTCAATTAAATTAGCTTCTTTAAAATATCAATGATATTATTAGCTATTATAGAGCATCACTGCCTATGTCCTTATATGCACTATATAGCTAATATGCCCTTTTAATACTTGCATGTGTATAGTTTTTTCGTTTAATTCAAGACTCCCCCTAAACGATCCCTAAGTTTCAACTTAATACCGTTAGTGTCATTAGATAGAGCAACCGTAAAAGCAGCATTAAATGTATACACTCACTGTCATCTGGCTAGTTCAAAATTTACAACCTATGAAGGTATGAAGGTGAAATTTTCAGATAATTATTTCTGATGTACAGATGACAACCTGCCATCCGAATGCAGGTTGTCAAAAGGGCATATCAGCAACACCTTAGGAACAGTTATAAGTGTGAAATTAAAACATAAAACGTTTTTTGAGGGGGGTGTTTAACTAAAAAAAAGAAAAAATTCCTATCATAATACTACTACTTCTTCTCCTACAACTACTGCTACTATTATTATTACTGCTACTATTACTACTGCTACTAAAGCTAAGACTACAACTATTAACTGTAACACTACTGCTACTACTATAACTACTAGTGCTACTACTACTACTAATAAACCTAAGGTTACTAAGGCAAAATGTTAGTCAATATAGTAGCTGTATTGAAATAAATCGAAACAAAGTATGTCCATAGAGGTTGTCAAGAGGACGTTTCAGCAATGCTTCAGGACCGATTGATGATATTAAGTTAAAAATTTCATCGTGTGTTCAGGAAATGTTGAAAAAAAGGTGTTACTTGCATACTGCTACTAATGCCACACATAATTACTGAACATTTCAACAAGGCTGAAAAAATTGTTTCTCAAAACTTTGTTTAGATGTTTGTCATGAAAAATGACGGGAGTGTGGGGAAGGGGTCTCTCAAATGACTTTGACTCTTTAAAAGGGCACTATAACTTCGTACTTAAAATCAAATGAGACCCATCTGAATTCAATACGACCATACACTCCATATAAACCTTATATACCCCCAGGGTATAACTTAAAGCCCTTACCCCAGGGCTCTGGGGGTGGTTCCAACCCTGGAGGCATTGTTATATATGTTCTTTGGACTATTTTAAATAAAATTACCATCGCACAATTTCAATCCGATACATTTGGTGAAAACAAGGATAGTTGAGTGGGGGGGGAGCGAGGCTACTTGACCTCCATCACTATTGACTCTTAAAATGAAACTAGAACATCCAACTTTTAACAAAATGAGCTTCCTCTAAAGTTTATACAGTCATCCCTTCTCAAAATTCCCTTCTCAAAAGACTGTCTCAAAATTCATATTGAATGCAATTCAGGAAAACACGACGTGTGGGGGGGGGGATTGGTAGCTGCGTTCTGATCATTTTCACTCTTAAAAAGGGCACTAGAACTTCTTATTACCAATCCACTGACTACCCTTCAAAGTATTTACGACCATCCTTTCTATAAGGACCTTATATGCCCCCAGGGCACAACTTAAAACTTTCCCTGAGAGTTGTAGGAGGAGGGGGGTGTCTTCCTCACAGACCTAAATTTCAAAACCTCTAAATACGATTAATATAATTGTTATCTCCAAATTATGATTGGAGGTGTTAACAGGAATGATGAGCGTAGAGGGGAGGCTGGTAGCTCTCAAATCACTTTGACTATTAAAAAGGGCATTATAACTTCAAATTTCAAATCAAATAAGCCCATCAGAAATTAATACGACCGCCCATTCCATAAAAACGAACCTTACATGCCCTCATTGCATTGCTTAAAACTCTATCCCGAGGGCGCTTGAGGCTGTCACCCCTAGAGACATTATTGTGTGCTTTTTGGACTATTTTTAACAATATCCCTATCTCACGATTCCAATCCGATGCGTTTGGTGAAAAGAAGAGTTGTCGGGGAGGAGGGGAGGGTCTAAACACCCTCAATCAAATTTGACGCTTCAAAAGGCCTCCAATTCCCAACCAAATAAGCCTCTTCATAAGTAAAACAACCATCCCTGCCACAAAAACATCAAATACTAAGCGGCACAACTTACAAACCGCGTCCCTAGGCTTTGGTGTGTTTTTTTTTTCCGCCCCATAAGCCTTGTTATAGGATCTTTTGAATATTTTGAATAAATGACTGTCTTAAAATTTGTCTTCGATATATTTCGGCAAAACGTGACGGGTTGGGGGGGGGGTGTAACTGCCTTCTGATCACTTTGTCTCTCAAAAAGGGCACTAGAAATTCAGATGACCAATCCAATGAGTCCCCTCCAAATACAGCCAACCTTGCTATAAAACCATTAAATGCCCCCGGGGATAACTTACAACCCTTGCCCTGTGGGGTGTCTTCCTCAAAGACATTATTTCCGAACTATTAAACTACAATGAAAAAAATTATTATCTCCAAATTTTGATTGGATGTCTTCGGGGGAATGATGAGCGTAGAGGGGGCTGGTTGCTCTCAAATTACCTTTGATTGTTAAAAAGGGTACTAATATCTTTCAATATCAAATCAAATGAGCCCCTTCTGAAGTTTATGCAACCACCCATCCCATAAAAAACTTTTATGACCCCAGGCCATGACTTACAACCCTATCCCCAAGGCACTGGGGAGATGTGTCAATCCTAGAGTTATTCTTTTTAGTTCTTTGGAATATTCTGAGAAAAATTGCTATCTAACAATTTTAGAAAGTCTACATAAATAAAAACGCGTCTGTTGCCAATTCTACACAAGTCTGCTTAAACAGCTACACGCTTCGGTATAGCGTTTCTCAGAACAATCGCTATTCTTATCGGAATATTGTTAACAAGCATTGTTATCGGTTTTGTTCACTATTTCCGTGGAAAACCGATTTGCGCGGAAAAAAAATGGAACAGAGTAAAATTTTCCTTGGTAAGTAGGTGCTCTCGCACACCAATAATATTATAATCCACTAATGTAGCAAATTCCACTAAGGTAGCCTATTTTCATAGCGCTGTACACTCACCTCAAAGTAACGACGTTCAAATAAATCCCGAAAAGGCTCTTCAGGTGCACACACACACACATATAATATATATATATATATATTACACCTATTTAGATATTTAATATTTATTTTGAACCTAGGCAAGAGTTCTTAGGGGATGAAAAATTTACTTACCTGTTGCCAGAGACATCTAAAACATGCAAGGATTGACACATTCCAATCTCAGATGGCAGTTCTGTCAATCGATTATCCCTTAATGACAACACACTGAGTTCTGATAAATTACCTAAAACAAAAAAAAATCGGCATAATTTTGTCTCTTTTCCCTTCTTTTTCTTATTTCCCTCCTTTTACCCTCGCTCCCTTTC
This sequence comes from Artemia franciscana, assembly GCF_032884065.1. Lineage (NCBI taxonomy): Eukaryota > Metazoa > Arthropoda > Branchiopoda > Anostraca > Artemiidae > Artemia > Artemia franciscana. The sequence goes on along the minus strand of NC_088877.1, from coordinate 42,228,212 downwards.
CCTTTTTTTCACTTTAAGTTCCATTCCTTAATCATTTCTATTGTCATGACGTTGTCACACTTATATGCAAAAACTGAATATTTTCATGCAAGGAAAAGCTTAGGTCTAAATTAAATCGCTTAAAGAGCAAAAAACCAGAAATTATGAAAAAATTTACATATTTTGACAAGGGATTACAACAATTCAAAAATATAAAAAAAAAACATTAAGTTTGAAACTTAGTAGAAATCGTTGCTAAAAGTCATTTTAAAAATCGTTGCTATGGGTAAAAGCGACGAAGACCACACTGCCTTTCCATCACAAACACCAAAAACAAGAAGAACAACCTCGCTGAGGTAAGGATGCTAGGACTGTTTTGAAAATTTTTCATTTTAGTTTTATTGATTTTATCATGTTGTAAGTTGTTTCCTCTTATATATTTTTGTATTGCTGAGGACGGCCCTTGGACATAGGGACGAAATATTCATTCTAATTTGTTTCCCACTATCTAGAGATATTCTCTATTGTTCTTCTTGTTTTTGGTGTTTTCACAATGGGTGAAAATCAACAACCTGGACCATCAAATAAGACAAGATCCAAAAAGATTTACAAGTATTACAAATAATAATTCGTGGGAAGAAAAGAAGTTTTTTGTCACACCACCTGAACAATTAGCAAATTTAAAACCTGGACCATAATGTAAGACTAGGTCAACAGAGGGCAGCTAAAACAAAGGGCATTGACAAATTGTCTAAAGTAATGACAATCCAACATGAGGAAGAAAGAAAAAAGAGGTTAGAAGATAAGGGACGGCAGAGCTAGAACGTGCCAAAATTGAAAATGATAGTGACGATTGGGTTTTGGATTTTGACATAGATAAGGTCGTTATTCCTTACCATGCCTTTGTCAGAAAATTGAGTTTCGGCCATATGTATTCCATAACGAGAAAAGACAAGCCGAGGCAAAAGTCAACGTTCAACATTCTATAAAAGCTCCAAGTGATGAAATAGCTATAAATAACGATATTACAGTTTATAAGGACGTTCACCAAGGACCTAATACTGCATCACCATCTGTTAAACAATGTTTTTCATAATGACAAAAGACAAGCCAAAGCAAAAGTTAAAGGCACAATGACAAATAAAAACTTGATTTTACAAAGGCACTAATTGTAATTTAAGATCATTTAAAGTGTTTAAGGGGTTGACTGATGAAAATGAAGCACCGATAAATGTGATTGGAACAAACGATAGCGAGAATCACATTGAATTGTAAACAAAACTTTGAACAGTGATCTGTGGTTGGAAAATATAACATACCTAATTGTTATCTACAACGCTTTGGAAAATTAAACGAGACGCTGCATACTGCTAAAGCAAAAGGCATGGAAAAAACTTTTCTGAGATAAAGATGAAAAAAATGGACAATGAACTTGTTTGGAAAACAAGGAACAACAATGACTGGCCACAACAAGAGCTAAGATCTCATATGGCACTTGTGACGAGGCAAGAAGAGCTAAGAGCCAAGACATCATATGGTATGAGCTCTAACAAAATTCTATGAATAAATAGATTGATTTAAAAGGAAAATAAGAGGCTTAATGCCGGTCAGGATTTAAAATAAGAGCTCTGAGTCACGATGTCCTTCTAAATATCAAAATTAATTAAGATCCGATCACCCACTCGTAAGTTATAAATACCTAATTTTTTCTAATTTTTCCTCTCCCTTTAGCCCCCCAGATGTTCGAATCTGGGAAAACGACTTTATCAAGTCAATTTGTGCAGCTCCCTGACACACCTACCAATTTTCAGCGTCCTAGCACGTCCAGAAGCACCAAACTCGCCAAATCACTAAACCCCTCCCCCCAACTCCCCCAAAGAGAGCGAATCCAGTACGGTTCCGTCAATCACGTACCAAGGACATTTGCTTATTCTATCCATCAAGCTTTATCCCGATTCCTCCACTCCAAGTGTTCTCCAAGATTCCCCCCTCTAACTCACCCCTATGTCAAAAGATCTGGTCGGGATTTGAAATAAGAGCTCTGAGACATGAATTCCTTCTAAATATCAAATTTGATTAAGATCACCAATCCAAAAGATAAAACACCAAGATAAGATCCAAAAGATAAAAACACCCCAATTTTCACGTTTTCCAAGAATTCCGGTTTCCCCCTCCAACTCTCCCCAATGTCACAGGATCTGCTCGGAATTTAAAATTAGAGCTTTAAAGCACAAGATCCTTCTAAATATCAAATTTCATTAAGATCTGGTCACCCTTTCGTAAGTTACAAATACCTCAATTTTAAAAATTACCCCCCCCCCCCAACTCCACCGAAGAGAGCAGATCCGGTCCGGTTATGTCAGTCACGTATCTTAGACAGGTTTTTATTCTTCCCATCCAGTTTCATCCTGATCTCACCGCTTTAAGTATTTTCTAAGATTTCCAGTCCCCTCCCCCAACCGCCCCCTCAATTACGCTGGATCCGGTTGAGATTTAAATAAGAGATCTGAGTTACGAGGTCCTTCTAAATATGAAGTTTCATGAAGATCCGATCACTCCTTCGTAAGTTAAAAATACGTCATTTTTTCTAATTTTTCAGAAATACCCCCCCCCCCCCCAATAGAACGATCCCTCCAATCTAAGCGTTTTCCGTGATTTTAGGTTCCCCCACCCTAAACTCCCCCCAATGTCACCAGATCTGGTCGGGATTTAAAATAAAGTAAAAGATTGACATCCGGTTATGTCAATCATGTATCTAGGACTTGTGCTTATTTTTCCCACCAAGTTTCATCCCGATCCCTCCACTCTAAGTGTTTTCCAAGTTTTAGGTTTACCCCTCCCAACTCCCCCACCCCCAATGTCACCAGATCTGTTAGGGATTTAAAATAAGAGCTCTGAGACACGATATCCTTCTAAATATCAAATTTCATAGACATCCGATCACCCGGTTCGTAAGTTAGAAATACCTCATTTTTTCTAATTTTTCAGAATTACCCCCCCCCCCCCCCCCAACTACCCCAAAGAGAGCGGATCCGTTCCAGTTATGTCAATCATGTATCTAGGACTTGTGCTTATTTTTCCCACCAAGTTTCATCCTGATCCCTCCACTCTAAGTGTTTTCCAAGATTTTAGGTTTCCCCCTCCCAATGTCACCAGATCCGGTCGGGATTTAAAATAACAGCTCTGAGACACGATATCCTTCCAAACATCAAATTTAATTAGGATCTGATCAACCGTTCGTAAGTTAAAAATACTTCAATTTTTCTATTTTTTCCGAATTAACGGGCCCCCCACTTCCCCCCCCCCGATGGTCAAATCGGGAATTGATTACTTCTGATTTAATCTGCTCCGGTCCCTGATACGCCTGCCAAATTTCATCGTCCTAGCTTACCTGGAAGTGCCTAAAGTAGCAAAACCGGGACCGACGGAATATGCGATTGCTATATGTCACTTGGTTAATACCAAGTGCCATAAAAACGATTTAAGTAGGTCAGATCTTCATGAAAGAATTCGTATTTTTCACAGGATGGCGGAATCAAACCTGCGGAGACGTCATGCATCAAGAGAAAGCTCTAATTGTCTGCGGTTAGAACACAAGCGACAGTGAGAATCCATATGTAGAAGCCTGCCGCGTGCCAGAGCCCGGTGGCAAAGCCACAAGGATATATATATATATATATATATATATATATATATATATATATATATATATATATTCCTATTTGGGATATATATCCCAAACGGGATATATATATCCCACTTCTAAACGGGGTATGCTCAATTCTATAGTTGTTATTTGTCACCATATTATTTGTTAGTTGTTATTTGTCACCATGTGCCATTTTTTAATATTAAAGAAAATTCATATTTTCATTGATTCATATGAATGAATATTAATTCATATTAGTAATTCATCTAACTTCACAACCATCAGGTTCCAAAAACCAATTTACGACACTGTCAATATTTGTTCCTTTTTTTTATCGTTTAGCACTGCCTCCAATTCCTGCTTTCAAATAAATCTTCCTTCATTTCCAAATTGGCAAAAAATTTATTATTCTTTTCTGCATCATTTCTTAAAACCTTATCACGGTTTAACACAATCCCAAAATGTTCTCCCTTAATACTTTCTTAATCATTAAAGAATATAAAAATGCTTTTGGGATAGAAACACGATTTTTTTATTTTTTCTCAAGTTATCCTTAGTTTGTACTTCAGTGCCTATTCCTATGGCAAACGATTCATGAATCAGATCAACCCATTTTTAACTAGGGGTATCAACTCCCAAAAAAGTAAGATGTGGGTACCAGGTCCTTTTTCTCTAGTGAGAATATAAACATATTTTTAGGGTAGCACAAATATTTCTTGATTTTCTCCAAATTAACCTTAATTTATTCTTCATTACATAATGCCCATGGCGTATCACCCATTTTTAACCATAGGCCCATATTCACAAAAAGTAGGGGTTACGTGCAAAGATTTTTTTACTTCTCTAGTAAGAATATGAGAAGTTTTTAGGATCACACAAAAATATCTTAAGTTTTTCTTCAAATTATCCTTAATTTGTTCTTCATTGCATACTTCTATGGCAAATGACTGATGAATCAGATCAACCCTTTTTTAACCAGGGGCACCAATTCACAAAAAAGTAGATGCAAGGATTGTATTTCAATTTTTAAGATATACAAAAAAAAGTATTTTTCAAGATCTAGGATGGAGAGCAATTTAGATGCTATTTCCTCTTTATTAATGAAAATACCTAACAAATGTATTTTTCTAGATATAGAAGGGGGAGTCTAGGAGGCAGCAGCTCCCCTCCTCCAACCAAATTACATTATTCACAACAATAACGAAAGACAATGAAATCTTCTACCTTACTTATACCAACATGAAGTAAAAGATAAGCAATTCCGATTCGATCCTAGACATTTTAGGCAAAGTCAATCCGAGTTCAAATTACTTAATACTTAATACAATCCATCTTAATACTTTCTTTATGACAAAAGGATAAAAAAAAAGTTTATTATAGCAACACATTCTTAAATTTTTCTCAAATCATCCTTAGTTAGTTCTTCCTTGCCTTTTTATATGGCATACGATTCATGGGTCTAATGAACCCCTTTTAATCTAGGGGTACCAATCCCCAAATAATAGGGGGTCGGTGCAAGGTTTTTTTATACTTAATTTATTCTTCATTGTGTATTTCTATTGCAAACGATTAATGAATCAGGACAACCAATTTATAACCAGGGGCACCAATTCAGGAAAATGTAGAGGATAGGTGCAAATTTGTTTTTTTATTATTTTTTTTTTCTCTGAACGAAGATACAAAAAAAAAATTACAAGATCTAGGGCGGAGGGCAATTTTGATGTTTTGTGTCCGATTTGCCGACGAAAACACTCAAAAAATGTATTTTCCAAAATCTAGAGGCAGAGAAGGTGGGGGAGGGGCTAGGAACAGCGGCTCCCTTTCTCCGATCAAGTTAAAATATTAATAATAATAATGAAAGAAAATGAAGCCTTGCGTCTTACCTATATCAGCAGGAAGAGACGACAAGCGATTTCGATCTGAGTTCAAATTACTCAGATGGTTCAATTGTCCTAGAGATTCAGGTAGCTCTGTTAGAAAATTCTCGGTCAAAATCAGCTCTTGGAGGTTTGAACAACTGCAATACAGAACATTATGATTAACAATTGCTAATTGTGAATATTTTAACATCAATTTTAATTAAAAAAACAATCGTTTAATATACACATTGGCCGTCCTAGCCAAGTGGATTGGTGCGCTGGATTTAGGATCCTTTGTCTGAAAGGACGAGGGTTCGAATCCTAATGTACCCAATTATTTGGTTTGGGACGGGGGTCAGTGGCATGACTCTGTAAGCTCAGCCAGATTCGACCGAGCTCTAAATGGGTACCTGGAGAAATATAGGGAAGGTAAACAGGAAGGAGAATAACGACGAAGACCACGCTGCCTTTCCATAACAAACAAATACAAAGTAGAGACAATAGGGAAAATCTTTTCAAGACAGTGGAAATCAGTTCCGTGGATATTTTGGCCCTATGTTCAAGGGCCGTCTTCAGCACAATAAGAATAAGAGAGAAACTATATATATATATATATATATATATATATATATATATATATATATATATATATATATATATATATATATATATATATATATATATATATATATATATATATATATATATATATATATGTATATATAAATGAACTTACATCAAATTGTGAGAGTTAAAACTAAATAATTAAAAACACTTTTTAAAACTTTTTTTTAAAAATAGCCCTAGCATCCTTACTTCAACGAAGTTCAACTAGGAGTGGCGAAAAGAATGAAATGAGAATATAAACTCATTCAAACTAAAGAGAACAAAATAATTAGATGCAATTTCTTAATGCCAATCTTGCTTGTTTAGCAGCCTGTTTCAAAGGCCTTTTCGTAGTTAGTTCAGTACTATTATAAATCGGTTTAGTAAAATATTTTATTAGATCATTTTTAATTAAGTTTGAGTATAAAGAATTTAGTGAGTATTCCCCTAAGTCCCTGTTCAAAGAAATATTATTATTTATCTTGAGATTAATTTCGATTGATTCTCGAACCACCTGTTTTATCCCCAAATCATTACTGATGAGTGAAGAGTTTTCGAAAAGTATCATGTGGGACGGATTATCAAATATATGCCAACCTAAAGCAGAATCAAAGGAATTGCTGGAACTATTCGAAATTAAGGCTTTGTCTATGTCATTTTTATACTGTTGTAACCGTTTGTCTAGATTCTGATGGGTCCGGACATAGTAATTTCCACAGTCACAGGGTATTTGATAGACCCCTCTTTGGCGAGTAACAGGGGTCTTATCTTTACCTGAATTTAAGTAATTGATGATTTTAAAATTATTAGCAAAAATTACGTACAAATTATTTTTTGTGCAAATATTTTTTAATTTTGTTGTGATCTTTGGGATATACGGAAGATAGACAATATTTGAGGGCTTATCAGTAGCCTCACATTGTGATGTATCTTCTTCGATTTTACAAGAATGTCTTTTTATTCTACGGTTAATTATTTTATTGACAAAAGGGATGGGGTATCCATTACCAAAAAGAATATCTCTGATAAAATTTATTTCTGCATTTATATACGACTCGGAGCAAATATTTAGGGCACGATCAATGAGGGAAGTTACAACTGCTCTTTTAACTTAGGGGGGGGGGGTTATTTGAATTAAAGTGAAGATATCTATTGTTTATTGTTTTGTTTTTTAGTGTTTTCACTAAATATATAGTTTTCACTAAATTTAGTGTTTTCATTAAAATATAATCATATTTATATTTACTATATTTATTATTTATATTTATATATTTATATTTGATTTATATTTTGATTATATATTTGATATAATTTGATATATTTGACACCAGATACGCATTATTTTTTTTTTACAAACCTGTGAAATGGCTAGCCAAATTTCACATAAGAATTTTCCCATCTTTTAACACAACAGTAGTTCACCGTTTAAACATGAGTGAATATTTCTAATTTTAGCGGGAAATGCTTCTCAAAACGATCGCTAAGAAATCTTCTGGCCTTATTATTTTTATTTCGCTTAGAAATTGACAGTTAGTCTGGACTTCTCCGGGTTAAAGGTAGGAACGTAGGTTGGAGCGCTGGTAGGAACGTTAAAGGTTGTCTCAATCGGTGACAAGGAAAGTTTTAAAGAGAGATGGGAACATTTTAAGATGCGTTAAACCATTATAAAGTTGTAGGAAATCTTTTAGAAAAGAATGAAAAAATATTTGACAATTTGGGACTGAAGGAATATTTATGTTTCAGGAGTTGCAAACAGTACTAAAAGAATAAAAAAAAAAAAGGTTTCATCTGCTGATAGCTAAGCAAAATGTTATTTGAAATATTGTTGTAGCGAAATAAGAGATAAATTAGTAAATATTACGACAATGATTTTTAAAACACTAATTCTGTTTTCTATTTAAAAGTTATTGACGTAGATTGAATTTTAGATATACATTCATTTATTTATTAGTATTAAACAATTTAACATAAGTTTATCACCATTAAGTCATAAGGCTTAAAAGTAATAAGAGTAAAATACAAAAAAGTTCACTTAAATAAAGGAGAAGAAGGAAAGGACACTCAAAAACCACTTAAAGGAAAAAGCAGAACCACAAGAAAGGGATAGGGAGAGAGAGAGAGAAAGAGAGAGAGAGAGAGAGAGAGAGAGAGAGAGAGAGAGAGAGAGAGAGAGAGAGAGAGAGAGAGAGAGAGAGAGAGAGAGAGAGAGAGAGAGAGAGAGAGCAGATACTTACTCTCCGATTCTGTCAGTGAGACTTGTCAATCTATTCTGGTCTACTTTGAGAATGGTCAACTTTTTCAGCATGTCAATTGATTCAGGTATAGAATCAAGAAAATTTTGCGACAAATGGAGATCCGTGAGGTTTTCAAGTAAACCAATTTCCTCTGGTAATGATTCAAGTCGGTTCTCTGATACATCAAGGCAAATTAACTGCTTTAAACCACCAATTTCCTGCAAATTTATATCTAATATACTATAAAAAGTAAAATAACACAAAAAAATGTCATGAGGTAACTTCTCATTTTCTCAATTGTACGAAGTCTTTCCTGATTACAAAATCTTACATACCCGGTGAAGACCAAAAGTAACTGAAGAAAAGAACTTTTCTGTTTTAGTCTATTGCTTTTTAAGGTGTTTTTTTTATTTTGTCCAGTTAGGGGGTTTGAGCCCCCTCTCCAAAAAAATGTTTGTCTGACTCACAAAAACGTAACAAAGATACATATTAACAAATTTTAGAAACCCCCCCCCTCCGACCCGAACAAAAACACTAGATATGGCCCTGGTTGCTGTGTTCAGAAAACAAAAAGTAATTGCAAATCAGGAAAGCTCTCAGACTTAGCATTGATATACTCGTTCACTAATAAAATGCTGGGTTTACAGCCGTGGCAAACCATAGTCACAATTAAATGCTCTTGATTTTGAGATGATTCTTTCTGTGAATTGTCTGAAAGCTTCTTTGAGCGATTCAGCAGCAACTGGATGTCAATTGTTGAAGTAACACAGTTTGTTAAATAAGTTTAAAGGCTAAATATAAAGCGAGGAAAAAAACTTTTAATAAGATTTTTTTAGCGTCTATAAAGGATATACAAACAAGAAAGGTTAGAAATTTTAGACTGTGAATTGTAGAAGAAAACAAATTAAATATTTCGACTTCTAATAATCTTTATCATCTTAACTTGTCACGGTTAAGTTGAGGAGTAAAAAAAAAATCGATAACTTGTCAAGGATGCTCAAAATCTCACCTGATTACAGAATCCCTCATATTCTTTATACATAAGCAGGGCTTATCCAGGATTTTTCGGGGAGAAAGGGGGGGGGGAGTAATACAAAAAAAAAACTTTCAAAAACGCATCAAAATTTCTTAATATGCATTTTATTGCGTTTTTAAGAGTTGGAAGAAATTTTGGGGGAGGGGGAATCCAAACCCCCTAACTCTCCCTGGATACGCCTTTATATGTGAGACATAAAAAGAGAAGACGTAGAGGAACGAAGAAATGACGAGGTAAATAACAGCCAGTGAAAAGAAAAAAGACTGTAATTTTTCGGTCGAGAACTCCACTTTACCGCCCTCGGTGCAGCAATAAGATTAAACAAAAAAAAATTTAAATTGCACTAGTTAAATATAAGAAAATAACTTTCAATTCGAATTAGAAGCAATACTATGAAAATCTAACCGTCAAAGAATGAGGAGCGCATAAAAACAAGACGCCGTTTTTGAAAAGAAATCCTTGCTTCATACTTATGTTCTTTTTCGCTTTACCATTTTGATTTAGCCACAGATAGAACGTGTGTAATACAAACGTTCAACTGAAACAATTTTACGGTACTGATAAAATTTGTCCTTGTGCTCATCTATTCCAATTTCTCAGGCCTCTAGCATGTATAAGCTTCATCCACATAGCTTAAAGGCACCATGACCTAGAAGCTTCTCTAGACCATTCAAAGGCAACTTAATGTCAAAAATTCAGGTTCCGCCTCGTAATAAGTTTTAAGACTTACTTACTTACTTTTTCTCAAGTTGACCAATGGTATGTGTAGAGTGGGTTTAAGACTGCAGTAACTGCACTAAATAATTTTTTTTTTTATGATGCTTAACAGTCCCCATATTGACCATTTTTCTTTTCTTACGCAACAGAATACATTAAATATTGCCCTTATATCCAAAAGTTTACGATTACAGCCCCAAAGGATAAAACCCTGTCTGAAGGAGGGGGATGTACTAGTGATTTTATAAGTTATCACTTTTATGTAAGCAATGCTGTCATATAATTTTTTATTTTCCCACAGTACAGGTTATCAGTGAATCAAACGATGGCAACTTACAAAAAAAGTAACATCTACCAAAATCTGCAAATGAATATAAAATTTACCAATTTTACAAAGGAACTTAAAAAATTAAACAGTATGAAACTATAGCCTTTCATCAGAACCCACCAAGATAGATATAAACATTGCCACCTGAAATTTAAGAATTTATTTCTACAATATGTGCTACTTGGAAACACTGCCTGTCGCTTTCGGGAGAAATGACTTAAATTCTCACTAATTTTGCCATGATTTTTGTAACTTTGCCTATTTGTTCCTTTTTTCTCACTCCACTATTTTTCACAATTCTGTAGTGGATTAAAAAGAATTCAATATTAAATACTATTACAATATTATTAAACACATAAGATCAAAAATATCCCTACGGTCACACAGATACGTTTTCGCCCAAAATTGGCCGTTCTCGTTTGTGTAATACTTGATATTTTTGGCTGAAAACTGTTAAATAGGTTGCCCGTTTTAGGAGTCGGAAGGGTGCTAGAGTGCAACCAGTACCCTCCCCCTCCCAAGCCCTTTTGTGCTTTCTTTTTTCTTTTCTCTTCGCTTATTTTTTTCTTTTCTTTTCTTTTATTGATTCTTTTCAGTTTACTTTAATGCTTTTCCGTTATTAGCACAAACATCCATCTACCCATCTAAATTTCAGGCAATTAATCATATAAGCAGTAGCAGCTAAAAGGCTCGATCGTACAGGATTATCACTATTTTACCGAAGAGTTTTGAGTGAGCGAATTTTATTATTATTTTACTATTTGCATTATATTTCGCTCAAGACGGCTATCAACCATATAGCCGAAATGTTCGCTGAATTTTAACCACTTTCATCAGAAAAATTCTTATTACCTTTTATTAATATGAAAAGGCCGGGTGGTCTTCATTATTGACCACTACACCCCATCGTCCCAGTGCAGCCCATTGACCCACTACACCCCAAAACTGTCTACTGCGCCCCATCGTCCCACTTGGAAATTCCAAGAAATAATAACGTAACAGATCATTTTTTAATAATGATGAGAAAAACACAAACAAGTGAGCTCATCGCGTGCACACTTTGCATGTTGAAAGCTGTAAAGTTTTAAGAAGAAAAAATTAAACTATCTTCGGCTTTTGGTCTGTAGGTCAAGGCTGTAAATAAAATTTACTTAGACATTTCATGACTAAAGTAACTAAAAAAAAAAAAAACATAAATAGAAAAAGAAATGCATTGAAATTAGGGTTCCATAAAAAAAAACTGAGGAGCAATTCTCTTCTACAAAAAAAATCAAAGATTTTCCTTTTTATGGTTTCGAAATTATGCAGTTTCTACGGCGCTACCATATCTTCGCCAGTGTTGCAAAGCTGTTTAGTACCATATGTTTTAGATTATTTTTCACTAACTTTTCACCTTTATTTTTATTTTTTTTTTATTTTTATTATTATTTTTATTTTACGTTATTATTATTATTTTATATTATCATTTATTATTTTATTTTTATTTATTATTTTTATTTGTTATTATTATTATTATTATTATTATTATTATTATTATTATTATTATTATTATTATTATTATTATTATATTATTATTATTATTATTATTATTATTATTATTATTTATTTATTTGTTACTATTGTATTACTTTATTATTATTTTTATTTTTTTGAATCTTTATTTTTTAGTTTTATGGTTGACACTTGCTAATACTAACAAGAGCTAAGAGCTCATATGGCACTTGTGACGATGTCGGAAGAGCCAAGAGCCAAGAACTCATATGGTATGAGCTCTAGCAAAATTCTAAGAATCAATAGATTGCTTTAAAAGGAAAATCAGAGGCTTAATGCCGGTCGGGGTTCAAATAAGAGATCTGAGTTTCGAGGTCCTTCTAAATATGAAATTTCATTAAGATACGATCACTCTTTCGTAAGTTAAAAACACCTCATTTATTCTATTTTTTTTAGAATTAACCCTCCCCCCAACTCCCGCAAAGAGAGCAGATCCGTTCCGGTTATGTCACTCCCGTATCCCCCACCCCCCCCCCCAAATTCCCCTTCACCGGATCTGGTCGGGATTTAAAATAAGAGCTCTGAGATATGATATCCTTCCAAACATTAAATTTCATTAAGATCCGGTCACTCCTTCGTAAGTTAAAAATACCTCATTTTTCTAATTTTTCAGAATTAACCTCCCCCCCCCAACTCCCCTAAAGAGAGCGGATCCGTTCCGGTTATCTCAATCATGTATCTAGGACTTATAATTATTTTTCCCATCAAGTTTCATTCTGATCCCTCTACTCTAAGCGTTTTCCAAGATTTTAGCCCCCCCCCCCCCAATTCCTCCTAATGTTACCAGATTTGGTCGGGATTTAAAATAAGATCTCCGAGACACGATATCCTTCCAAACATCAAATTTCATTGAGATCCGATCACTCCTTCGTAATTTAAAAATACCTCTTTTTTAATTTTTCAGAATTAACCCTCCTCCCCCCAACTCCCCCTAAGAGAGCTGATCCGTTCCGGTTATGTCAATCAAGTATCTAGGACTTATGATTATTTTTAACCGCAAATTCTCATCCTGATCCCTCCACTCTAAGCGTTTTCCAAGATTTTAGGCTCCCCCCACCAACTCCCCCCAATTTCACCGGATCCGGTCGTGATTTAAAATAAGAGCTCTGAGACACGATATGCTTCCAAACATCAAATTTCATTAAGATACGATAACTCCTTTGTAAGTTAAAAATACCTCATTTTTTCTAATTTTTCAGAATTAATCCCCCCCCCCCCAACTCCACCAAAGAGAGCGGATCCGGTCCGGTTATGTCAATCACGTATCTAGGACTTTTGCTCATTTTTCCCACCAAGTTTCATTCCGATCCCTCCACTCTAAGCGTTTTCCAAGATGTTGGGTCCCCCTCCTCAATTCCCTCCAATGTCACCAGATCTGGTCGGAATTTAAAATAAGAGCTCTGAGACACAATATCCTTCCAAACATCAAATTTCATTAAGATCCCATCACCCGTTCGTAAGTTAAAAATACTTCATTTTTTCAGTTTTCCGAATTAACAGGCCCCCCACTCCCCCCCCCCCAAATCGAATTTAATCTGGTCCGGTTCCTGATACGCCTGCTAAATTTCATCGTCCTAGCTTACCTGGAAGTGCCTAAAGTAGCAAAACCAGGACAGACAGACCGACAGAATTTGCGATCGCTATATGTCACTTGGTCAATACCAAGTGCCATAAAAACTGTGTAACTTGTACATCGATGTCTTTTTCGTTAAAAATTGAGTTCCCGTATCTGGTACCTAGTATCCAGTACATCAGAAAATTATTTTATATATTATGCACTTAATGTTTTTCTTTTAACTTGAAAAATAAAAAAATGTTTGAATTTTGCACACAGAAACAAAACAGAGACAAAGAGAGAGAGAAAACTTCGTTCTGCATAACATTTTTTCATGGAGAGAAGAGAGAAATAAAGAAAAAGAGAGAAGAATTATATTAAGAACAGGCAACTTCGACTGATGTTGAAAGCATAAAAACATTTTAGAAAATGACTAAAGAGAACATGAACGAACCTTAGGTAAACTGACGAGTTGATTATGATCAAGCCAAAGCTCAGTAAGAGAAGGTAGATCTCCAATATTTGATGGCTTTAAATAAGAAAAAAGACAAATTAAAAAGAGAGCTTCATAACAATATTATCACACAAAAACTTAAACAGCAACTAAATATAAAATATTTTGGAAAAATTAAATTAAACAAATTAGATTATCAAGTGACATTAAATTGTATTAATTAAATTAATTAATAATTAATTAATTTATAAATCAAAAAACAAAATGATAAATTAATAAAAAAAATGAAAAATAATAATTAAACTATAATTAATAGACACAATCAAATCAATTTAAATCACAATTAAATATTTAATTGCATAGCAAAATTAGAAGGATCACTAATTTTCTAACCCACCACTGAAACCCACAACTCAAAAGCTCATTAGAAATTCAAATGCACATGTACCACTTACTTAGTCTGTCAAAATCTATCTATACAAGGAGATATTGATAGAATTACTAGTTCAGTTCAGTACATTTCATTCAATAAAAAATTATATAGCACATAACATCAATACAAGTAGCCGCCCAAAAAGAGACATGAAAGAACTTGATACTAGACGATCACCTATATAATAAACACATCAAAAACCAACAAAACTCTTAACAAGCAAACATAAAAGAGGAAATAAAATAATGCTGATTTAAGATATACAAAATTCATTAAATTAAATACTACTCATGAAAAGCTACAAGTTTGAGAAAACTTGCCTGATTTTAGAAGAAGTAGAAAACCCTTAAAAACAAGCGATCTCAACGTAAATAACAACGTCACATTCAGCATATCAGAAAACCATACTGCAGAGATATTAAGCTCCTATCTGTAAAAATGTGGAATTTTGTATTTTTTTGCCAGAAGGAAGATCCTGGACACAGGTTTATTTATTTAATTTTTTATTCTGGGGTGATGAGATCGAGCTAATAGTCCTAGAAAATCGGGAGGTGGCTCATTTGAACCGAATTCAAAGGTGACCAAAAAGATTGGAAGCCACTAGCCCCCCTCTCACTCCCCTTTTTCTCTCAAAGACGTCTAAGCAAAACTTTGAGATAGCCATTTGATACAGCATAGTTGAAAGGCCTAATCAATATGCCTTTGGGAATGATATGATACCCCGTAGTCCACAAAGACAGGGCTGTAAGTTACGCAAATTTCCAACTGTTCCCAAATAGTATTTTTAATGGAAAATATGCAAATATTTTGGGAGGAAAAATTATTTGCGTTTGAACAGGGTACTTTTCCACGGGGGGGAATGTTGCCGGGAGCAATTATAAATAGAGGGAGGGGATATCCTGGCGTGATCTAAAAAAAGTCAGAAATTAAATCACATGAATTGCGGAGTGTTGAGGAAGGGGCAGTCCCCCTCACATACACAATGATTTCTGTTTGTTTTAAGTTTTAATATTTCTCATTATTTTAAAGTTGGAAAAAGATTTTTTTTTTTTTACTGTTTATATTTATGTTCGAATGCAAGTGTGTCTTCTGTGCCTTACAATACTGTTCATTCGGTCGCTAAAAAACTTTAGGAAGTTGTTCACTACACTCTTGCCAATGTTTTGGTATAAGATTCGTACCTCCGTCAGGGCCCTCTAAACATCTTTTTGCACTGACTGAAATTAGAGACCCTTCAGCGCAAATGATAGACAATTCTTTTCGGTCAAATTCTTCACATTTTTCTATATATTCGGTTAATGGATTAGTTAATTATATATTTTGTCACCTAACGCACTTCTAGATTTTTTTTTTTTATTTAGTATTAAGTAAACTCTCTAAATTTAGTATTCAAGAACACTGCAAAATAAAAGAATACAACATTTATTTTACATGAGTGAAAATTTTCCGGCGGGGGGGGGGGTCCATATTAAAATAAATTTAACTCGCGTATCCTTTCCGGCTCTTTGCATAGGTGACCAAAAAATTAATGGGGTAATTTATAAAGATGTAGGGGAAAGGACCATTTTATTAAGTCTGGTATTAACTCAATGAAGGGAAGTATGATGTTTCAAAAAAAATCCACGTTCGTGTTTAACGATTCAGGTTTTTCAAGCAGTTCTTTTTTTTCAAAAAAATCGATATTCGTGCTTATTGATTCAGGACATTAGGGGATTTTCAAGCAGTTTTTTTTTTCCAAAAAAAAAATCGATTTTCGTGTTGGACAAATCAGGGCATTAGGGGTTTTTCAAGCATTTTTTTTTTCAAAAAAATTTATGTTTGTGTTTATTGATTCAGGGGAATATGGGTTTTTTAAGCATTTTTTTTTTTTTAATCGATGTTCTTGTTTATCGATTCAGGGCATTAGGAGTTTTCGAGCATTTTTATTTGCTGAAAAAATAAGGAAAACTATCCAGAATTAAAACAGGCAAGGTCATTAGTATCTTTTTCTGACAAAAATCTAAAAGTACGAAACACCCCAAACTAATACAACCGACCCCTGGACCCGTCTTAGATCTATACATAAAAACACAATCATCTAGAATTTTTCGTTTGATTGATTCAAAATTATGAAATTTTTAAGGGCAGTGCGATATTGTCATCAGTGTTGCCAAGTTGAACCGTAAAGCAAAACTTATTATTTAAATTTGACAACTTCTTGTCCGCAGGAAATCAAACATTGACAATCTGTTGGTTCTCAAAGACAGCTATATCCCAAAGTTAATCCTTTTAAGCTGTTTGATGCCATATGTTTTTAGCTGTTTCTCTTATTTTCCCCCAAGTTACTCTTTTTTAATAAAGCGCCCGCTGAAACCAAAAACTAAACAACAGAATATGGAGATTGTTACATTATAACTCAAATCCTTAGTACTTCCTAGTTTCTTAAGATACATAGGATTACGGCAGTTTCAACAACTAATCAAACCATTAAATAATTCCACAACCATTAAAATAATCAGGTTTTATTTTCAATGTCCTTAGTACCTTAATAGACTTTAAATAAATTCTAAAATAAATAGATGAATAATCGAAGAGCCGCTTCGTAAGTTTTTTATGACCGTTACTCCATGTGAAGTGGTCGGGAAGAAAACAAGCTTTAGGCTTTTTTCACCCACGTTTCTTTTTTTTTAATTTTTGATTTTTTTAAAGTTTAGTTACTACCTAAAATTGCATTCAAACAGCCATTGCCAACGTCAAATATTTTCCGTGTATTTGGGACTTTAAGGGAATAAGAATAAATAATGACTTTTTTTTGGTTCAACTAAAAATTCTGTTAAAAAAATTATTTTACCAGGAATTCAAATTCACTGTCTCCTAAACCCAGCTGTTCTAATATTCTGAGTTCTGAAATATTTAGCTCAAAATTTAAGCACAAAGAATCTACTTCATTTTTTTTTTCAGAGATCCTAATTCAGTGCCTCCTAACTCCAGCCGTTCCAGTTTTATGAGTAGAGAAAAATTTAAGCACAAAAAATCTACCTAAATTTTTTTTTTTCAAAGATTCAAATTCAGCACCACCTAACTCCACCCGTTCCAGTTTTATGAGTAGAGAAAAATTTAAGCACAAAAAATCTACCTAAATTTTTTTTTTCAAAGATTCAAATTCAGCACCACCTAACTCCACCCGTTCCAGTTTTATGAGTAGAGAAAAATTTAAGCACAAAAAATCTACCTAATTTTTTTTTTCAAAGATTCAAATTCAGCACCACCTAACTCCACCCGTTCCAGTTTTATGAGTAGAGAAAAATTTAAGCACAAAAAATCTACCTAAATTTTTTTTTCAAAGATTCAAATTCAGCACCACCTAACTCCACCCGTTCCAGTTTTATGAGTAGAGAAAAATTTAAGCACAAAAAATCTACCTAAATTTTTTTTTCAAAGATTCAAATTCAGCACCACCTAACTCCACCCGTTCCAGTTTTATGAGTAGAGAAAAATATAAGCACAAAAAATCTACCTAATTTTTTTTTTCAAACATTCAAATTCAGCACCACCTAACTCCACCCGTTCCAGTTTTATGAGTAGAGAAACATGTCGCGTAAAAGTTAAGCTTTTTTTACTAGGGACCCAAATTCAGTGTCTTTTAACTCTATTCATTCCAGTTTTGTGAGTTGAGAAAAATTTAAGCACAAAAATCTACCTCATATTTTTTTTTTATATGAGAGATTCAAATTCAGTCCCTCCTAACTCCAGCCGTTCCAGTTTTGTTGGTAGAATAAATTTAGTTCAAAAATTAAGGAACAAAAGTTTAGCTAAAAATATATATATATATATATATATATATATATATATATATATATATATATATATATATATATATATATATATATATTTATATATATATATATATATATATATATTTATATATATATATATATATATATATATATATATATATATATATATATATATATATAATATATATATATATATATATATATATATATATATATGTATTTACCAGGGATTCAAATTCATTGTCTCCTAAATCCAGTCGTTCCAGTTTTGTGAGTTGAGAGAAACTTTCCGGCAAAGACTTGAGCATGTTTTCCCTCAGTTCAATGGACACGAGGTTATTCAAACTTCCGAAGTCTGGAGGTAACTGAACGAGTGACATATCATTTAAACCTAAAACAGTCAAATTTCGCAGTTGTGGAAATCCCTGAGGCAACCTGAAAAAAATACAACTTATAAATAAATAATCATAAACCTATACGACTACGACTAGCAAATTGGTCGTAAAAATACATGTAAAAAGACCATTTTTCAGATTCAGCATATGGAACCCTACTGTCGAGGTTCCAAGCTCATACCTATAAGAATAAGGAATTTTGTACTTTTTGCCAGAAGAAATGTCACATATGCATGTTTATTTGTTTTCCCCATGGGTGACCGTATCGAACCGATGGTACACGGAGATCGTGAGAGAGCTCATTCAAACTGAAATCAAAAATTAAAGCACCCGTGATCAACTGAACAAGAAGATTGGAAGTCAACTAACCAACCCCTCACACCCTTTTTCCCTAAAGAAATCCGATCAAAATTTTGAGATAGTTATTTTATTCAACACGGTTGAAAGGTCAAATCACTACGTCTTTGGAGTTGGCATGACCCATCCCCGAAAGTTGCTGGGAAAAGGGCTGTAAGTTGCGAAAATTGCCAATTGTTCAAGAATAGTATTTGATATAGAGAAATATCCAGAAATTTCTCGAGGATGGAATTTTCTGCGGGAGGGGGGTGATTTTTCGCGATAAGAATTCTAAGTGGAAGGACTTCCCCGGGGGAATTTTCCAGGGAATATCTTAAACGGATGAGGGGTGTTATTTCTTGGCATGATTTGAAACACGTTCAGAAACTAAATATAAGAAACATGTTTTGTTGTTTCAACTAGAAATTATGAGCAATATTAACACTTAAAACGAACAAAAATTAATTCGTTTGAGGGGGGGTCGCCCCTTTCTCAACCCTCAATCTTTATGCTAAAGTTTGACTTTTTGTCAAATTATGTCAAATTAAGAATGACTCATGAAACACAAGGACCATCGAATTTGACTAAGAAGTACTTTTAAAGAACTTTTAAGACCTTGATTTTATAATTATTCCCTTTATTACCAATAATAAAAAAAAAGATTGATTGTATTTGTTTCATCTTTTTAGAATGTATTTTAAAAATAGCGTACTTTGGATCTATAAGCCATTAGGCTTGCTATTCATTTTCCAGGGCTCGTGTTAGCCCTATAGCTAAGAATAGCCTGGAATAACCAGGGCTTTAATAGCCCTGGAGTAGTGGGCAAGATTTACCGATGAGTTTCGAAACTTACTCTTACCGAATAAGTTACCGGTAACATTGGCAAGTTACTGTAAGTTACCAAATAAGTGCTATTCTTAAAAAATCATAAATTCAAAAGAAAATTTTCTCTGTTCTCTGACAGATTGATAAGAGAGATTGACAGCTTGCTATTCATTTTCCAGGGCTCGTGCTAGCTCTATAGCCAGGAATAGCCTGAAATAACCAGGGCTTCAATAGCCCTGGAGTAGTGTGCAATATTTACCGGTGAGTTTCGAAACATACTCTTACCGATTAAGCTACCGGTAACTTTGGCAAGTCGCCGTATAGTTACCGCATAAGTGATAATTTTCAAATAATCATGAATTTAAAAGAAGAGTCTTCTCTCTTCTCTGACAGATTGATAAGAAAAGATAAAATTTTTGCATCCTTTTATTAGTTTGATTCCTACTTCGTTTACACGGGGAGAAAAATTGTAAGAAATTGCACTTTAGGCTTCAGATAATTCTTTATTAGAGATAGTAAGAGATAAGCTGCAGCTGCTGCTTCCCATTTACATCTGACGCATCTTCAAACGCTATGTCTGGCAGATCATCTTCCACCACACCATCTCCACTATCATGTAGCAGTAAACTATTGATAGAAAGACAAGATGGTAGCGTGAACATCCCTTCTAGCCTTTGACGTCGATTTCCAGGCATTTTTGAAGGTACACGGCGATGCTCAATTTGCTATTGAGTAACCGACGGATCATTACAATTTTGTTTGCTGTTGATGTGGTTTTTACAATGGGTCTGTACTAGTATATAACCTGACCAGAGTATGTCGCAGGAAGCCATGAGATTTTTACAGTCACTTCTGTAAGCACCAACATCACAAAAAAAAAACAAAACAGCCCACCAACAAGCTGCCGATTCGACATCCTTTGCAGTCTCAAAGTAAAATGATTTGGAAAATGGGCCAGTTTTGGAGATATAGCAACAGAGTTCTGTGTTCAAGACCCCGACAAAGTCAGTTTCAGATCTTTCGTTAAATGAATCACCATCTTTCCGAAATATTTAGAAAAATTTAGCAAGCTCATTAATTCAACTTGCTACATCCGTAGACTCATCCTGTGTAAGTCAATTTGCACCAAAAAGCGGATCAAGTAGAGTAACTGCAGTCAGGGCGGGAGCAAGTGCATATATCCTCCTAACTTCTAGGTACTTGTGGATTTGCCTTTGAGACTGGCAAAAACAATACAGTCTCCTGGAAATGCCATAGCTTCTTCTCTTTCAAAGAAGTGACAGCAAAGTGAAATAGGCTTCAAGAATTTCATACAGGTGGTTAATTGATCAAGTTTCACATCATCGAAAAGCACTTTTCTCATATCCTGGTTACCCTCATTTATATCACACCTTCTATCGATTGATATAAACATTAAAGGTTCCCACGACTCTTTCATGAAGCACATAGATCAGTAGATAGATCCCCAGCGAGTTTTGATAGGTAGTTCTGGGCTGATAGTTTTACCAAGAAGTGCAATCTGCCATTCGTTAAGGACAACTAGAGCCATGTAATGAGACCGTACAAATGTGATGACCTTCAAGATATTATTGACACACTGGTCTAAGCTTTCCACAGTATCTCGGACAAGTAGATACAAAATTTGAGAGATGCACCCAATGGTTTGTAGGTGGGGGCGTTTTTGCTTCAATAACGAGATTGCAAGTTTATTTACACTAGGATTATTAAGGCAAATGACGCCTATCCTTATTATTGCATTCCTGTCTCCAGTCATAGCGGGACACCAAACTTTAGCAACTTGTTCCAGTTCATCAGCTACAAAGTGCGTCGCCACTTGTCGCCAGTTTCTACTGATTCAAGGAGGAGAGCTTTGTCAGTGGCAAGGACATAGTTAACAATGGGTTCCCGTCTAAATGTTTGTTCATCCATCAGAACAAAAAGTTTCGGTTGTTTTGTAGTTCTGAATTACCAGTTTAATATCAAGCGTCCTTTCAGCAAAACATTCATCCCGGTGTTTGATTCGCACTTTGTGATCCGAAATTTCTTTCATAGCTGGATTTGTAACTGTTATCGCATCTGCAAAATATTCATTTTTGACCACAGCGAATGGTATGGGTTCGTGCATAAAATGCACGAACCCGGCTTTGTCACAGACTTCCTATTGTTCTATGGTCACTTTTTGAATACACGTAAGTTTTGGTTGCTACACCACTTTGGTTACATAAGGAAAAAGGAGGAAATTTGACCAAACAAGGGGAATCGGAACAGAAGACCCAGAAGTACTGGGAAGCGATGATGTCCCAGCTAAAGCGTTTGAAAGTACTGGAAATTGATAAGAGCCACCTTCGTCAGAACTGTTGGAATCAGTGCCAACATCTTCAGATTCTGCACCATTGCCTCTTTCAAGCGACTCCTTCTTCATGCGCTTCTTTGTTGCAGCAGCGAATTTCTTATGGATGGATGGTTTCTGTACATCATAATATTCACGGATGTCAAAAGGTGCCTTTTCATATAGCGCAAGGTGATGCTTTGGGTGACAAGTATATTTTTGACTAGTGACCAACCACAATGCTTGCTGAAAGCTTTGGTAACATGATTTAAATCAATGATGATTTCTTTATACAGCCACTCTTTTAACAGCCGAAATAGCTCAGTTGGGAGAGCGTTAGACTGAAGATCTAAAGGTCCCTGGTTCGATCCCGGGTTTCGGCAATAAAATTTTGTCATGTGGTGGCGCATTGGTTTTGACCTTAGCTTGGTAATACGGGACCCAGAGATCCAATCATGCTGCAGCAATGCACTGCATGGCCGACGCAGGGACCTTAGTAGTCAAGAAGCGTCGTTAATCTGATACAATACACCCACTCTTTGTTGACAGGGTCTGGCTTTCGCGACATATCTTAAGCTAGAGATGACAATGTCTGAAAGGATGCAAAACAGTTTAATTTATATCCAAAGGCACATTCGACTAAGGTCAGAACTCATGATAAAAAAATCAAAGCTAAATTAGAAACAATCGCTAAAATTTTGCAGTGTAAATCGTAAATACTTCAAATATTTTTACGCTGACATACGTCCTGTAGGGATCATTCAAAATCAACACCTTAAAACCTTGACTTAGTTTCAATTATATAGCAGAAACACGTTGCCTTATTTCAGTTTTGCTTGAATCTGTGCGCTAAAAGCCCATTGCGTAGTTTTGTTGTTTTTTTTTTTTCGGGGAGACATAGATTTTCGCGGAAATCCTCGTAACTTCGGAGTGGAATCCCTGCTGGAAACATTAAAATATGTTGTTGAATAGGTAATCATTCGGAAGAACGCAGCGTTTTTCACATTGCTAAACTTTTTCTGGTTCGAATCCATGTGCTAAACGGTGCAATTTATTCGAAACCGCATGGTTTTACCAATCATGTAATCTTTCCTTCGAGAAAAAGCTGCAATAATTTTACATTCATAAAATCCTATATACCAAACTTTTGATACCTTGTCTTTACAGACGAAAAACTGGCGTAATAAAAACAACAAAAAAGGAAACTTTTCTAGGCTACCGAGCAGAATAAAAGCTGGTAACAATAGTAGTTCAATAAATCAAAAATCAGTGCGTTTTTTTACCCGATACTAACGAATGCGATAAATCATGAATATTATTTGATAAACATATGCAGTGATGGGCGGATATAGAGCATGGAAAACAACTAAAGACATTGAGGCATTGAGGCAGACACTGATTTATGTTTGGGTACGAACTGCTGCTGTGTCACCATAGCAATGCTAGATTAGAAGAGATTGGACGGGAATATTTTTATGGCACTTGGTATTTACCAAGTGACATATTGCGATCACAATTTCTGTCTGTCTGTCAGTCCTGGCTTTGCTAGTTTGGGCACTTCCAGATAAGCTAGGACAATGAAATTTGGCAAGCGTATCAGGGAACGGACCAGATTAAATAAGAAATAGTCGCTTCTCCGATTCGACCATCTGGGAGGGGGGAGTGTGAGGACGGTTAATTCGAAAAATTAGAAAAAAATGAGGTATTTTTAACTTACGAACAGGTTATCGGATCTTAATGAAATTTGATATTTGGAAGGACCTCGTGTCTTCGAGCTATTATTTTAAATCCTGACTGGATCCGGTGACATTGGGGGGAGTTGGAGCGGTGAGACCGGAAATCTTGGAAAAAACTTAAAGAGTGGAGAGATCGGGATGAAACTTGGTAGGAAGAACCAGCACAAGTTCTAGATACGTGATTGATATAACCGGACTAGATCCAATCTCTTCAGGGGGGTGGGGGGATTTCTAGTGCTTTGTCGAGTTCGAGAATAAGCACAAGCTCTAGATGCGTGATTGACATAACCGGACTGGATCCGCTCTCTTTGAGGGAGTTGGGGGAGGGGGGGGTCCAGTGCTTTGGCGAGCTCGGTGCTTCTGGACGTGCTAGTACGATGAAAATTGGTAGGCATGCACAAATTGATTTGATAACAGTCGTTTTCCCCGATTCGGCCATCTGAGGGACTGAAGGGTCTTGGCTCTTCCGACCTCGTCACAAATGCCATATGAGCTCTTGGCTCTTGCTTATTAATAGGCTTTACTACCCGCATTATAGCCGGATACATGATTTAATTCTATAATTAAAGATAGTCAATCAAAATATTCGAGTAAAAAGTCAAAACTCCCCAAATTAAACTCACCTCTGCTATGAACGTTTTATTTATTCAGAATGACTGACGTATCGCGCATCCCCCTTTTTTTTTTTTACTCGGGCAGGACAAAGAGGTAGTCCGACAGACCGATATCGGCATAAGCTCAGAGGAGTATGACTTATGCATTGAATATGATGAATGCAAATTTTTTTACGATAGATTTTAGTGAAGTGGCAGCTCTCTTAAGGATGGATTTGTTTCAATTGAGGACATTTAAGTTCATTAAAAGCCTAAACTTTCCACTCATGAAACTTACCAGTAAGTTTGAGCTAAAACTTACCATTACCGGGTAAGTAACCCAGTGGTAACTTACGTCTTACACACTACCCTGGGGTAACCATAGGACAATCCCAGGCTCGTTGTGGCCCAGTGTCAGCAAAGACCAATATATTAGCGAATATCCCTTCCCGTTCTACCCTGTTTAAAACATCTAAATAGGCTTGTTTTATATTATCCGAGCCTGATCTGGGGGTATTCAGCCTTTCTCCTCCATCCTCCTCTAGTCTAATCTTCTAGAACTTCTAACAATACCTTAGAATATGAACAAATAATTCGCGTGTACTACTAGCTAGGTTGTACAGAATAAGCATGACAAGAAAAGAGAACACGAGAGAAAGGAAGAAAAAAGAATAACACAAAGAGGATAGAAATCCAGAAAAAATAGAAAAAAGTCCGTAAAACGAAAGAAATTGTTTCTCTTACTAGAAGGATTAAAACATAGAAAAAGATTAAAACTAGTACAAAGCCACTGTCATCAAATTAAACTGGTGTCACTTAGATTTTGACGAGGCACGCCTTTTGTATCAGAATTTTTAGAACTAAAAATAACTTGAAAATTGAATTTAAGTGTTTTCTGATTACTCAAAGACTCAAAGCAATTCCTCTAAATTGTAGTCACCACATACCAAGAAGAAGGTATGGCAAACATATGGTTTTCAATTTTATGGAAACTGTAATGAAATAACTTTGATGAAATTATGTCACCTGTCATCGTCATGATGACATATGATTTTGAAATAAATCATCAAATGGTTTACCAGGGGATATTGTATCAGCGTCAAAATCGATTCCGTTTAAAACTTCTTTAGTTTATGTCCATTTTCAATCAAGTACTTTTTCTGTGTTTTCACAAAAATGAGGCAAAGCCCCAAAAACTTCATAATTTTGAAACATTCAGAAGAAAAATCTTAGAAAATCATAGCTTTAGGAATGAATGGACCTAAGCTGGCTCCAAGTGGCAAAAATATTTTTATTTTGATGTCCTTGGTACTTTTACCAAAATATACGAATATTTCCCAGAAATTCTTTTTAACTAATCGCATCATCCTATGGCTCGTAGTGGTTAGGTATGATCTTGAATAACCCTCTTTGTTTTTAATTCATTTTAGAATTGGCTGTCACGAGAGCGTGGTATCATAAGACATTAAACCGGGATGCCATTTACTCCCCCCCCCCCCCCGAGAAGAAACCTTCTGATGAGCCCAAAAATCTTGATTGTCAGAACTAAGCGCAACAACCCAAAATATGGTAGCCTCTGCTTGCAAACAAAACTCCTTTTTGTACTTCATCAAAGTTACATCGAACGGAAGAGTGAAGTCAGAAAACGTAATAATGAACACATTTCTAAAGTCTAAACCTGCCAATCCCAATTTAAGATGCAGCCCCCCCCCCGTAGAGCATCGTAATATTTTGGTGGGTCACGGGTAGGACGTGCGCCCTTTCGTCGGCTATAATGTACAGTCTTCATTAAAAAAATATATATATATATATATATATATATATATATATATATAATGTTTATGCGAATGACATCACCTTCATATGCATTTAAAGAGCAAAAAAGGTACATGATAGAATTGCAACGACGTTATACATTGTATAAAAGTGTTTGTTCATTAGCATAAATATGCCTAGAGGACGACCTAAAAAAAAAAGAAGTTGGTGTACCAAATACCAATGGCCTTTTAAGCTTCCTTCGGCTTACTACATTTAAAACTTGAATAACTAAATTCAAATATCACGAGGGGGCATCAGGATTTTACAACTTCCCAGGTGGGGCCCAAAATCAGTTGGGAACCATTGATCTAAACAATTTAAAAATAGTATCGCGGCATAAAAATTAAAAATGAAAATGATTATGGTTAAATAAAACAATACAAATATTTTGACAACATTTTAGAAATAAAACACTCTTATTTCCAAATGCGACAGAAACTGAAGAAAAAAAAATATTGTGGCCAGGAAAATGAGAGGCGACCATTGCATAAAAAGTGCATAAAGAGGCAGTTGCGTTTCTAAATGTACAAACAACTAAAGTAAGTATTGCAAAAAAAAATTGGACTAAAAATAAAAGCATGGGTTGATTATTGCATAAACAACCCTTCCCCCCTCTATGTCTTCTTCAGCTCTGGGGCGTGTAGCCTGCTACTTACTTGGAAATCGGATTACTACTGAAGTCCGCTACTTGTAGTGATTTGGCATGACGAATCCCTTCTGGTATTTCTTTTACATCTAAAAGAGAAGAGAAATCTAATCCTTCTGTTCCAATATTTATTTTTGAAACTGTATGACTAATTTACTAACCATGAATTAAATTATAGCAATTTCTGTCATTATAGAAAATTTTCCTCAAAAACGCAAAAATTTAGTTTCAGTAACTTTGGCAATAAATTTGAAATTTTTATTTTCCACTATCATAGGAATGCACAGTCTGAAATTTTAGTCAGCCATATATGGGATTTTGCAACACACTTTGAACCACATTTTTGCATATTTTATCGGATTTCGAGAAACAGCAAATTTTGAACAATAGACAGGTATACACAGTCTGAAAGTTCCTAAGCCGAACTGGCCAGACATGACAACAAACAACAAAGAGAGATAAAACTCAACAAAAAGCAAGAGCTAAGAGCTCATATGGCACTTGTGACGAGGCAAGAAGAGCTACGAGCCAAGAGCTCATATAGTATGAGCTCTAACAAAATTCTAAGAATCAATAGATTGATTTAAAAGGAAAGTCAGAGGCTTAGTGCCGGTCAGGATTTAAAATAAAAGCTCTGAGTCACGATGTCCTTCTAAATACCAAAATTCATTAAGATCCGATCAGCCACTCGTAAGTTATAAATACCTATTTTTTTCTAATTTTTCTTCTCCCTTTAGCCGCCCAGATGGTCGAATCTGGGAAAACGACTTTATCAAGTCAATTTGTGCAGCTCCCTGACACGCCTACCAATTTTCATCGTCCTAGCACGTCCAGAAACACCAAACTCGCCAAATCACTGAGCCCCTCCCCGAATTTCCCCAAAGAGAGCGAATCCAGTACGGTTACGTCAATCACGTATCAAGGAAATTTGCTTATTCTATCCACCAAGCTTCATCCCGATTCCTCCGCTCATAGTGTTTTCCAAGATTCCCCCCCAACTCCCCCCAATGTCAAAAGATTTGGTCGAGATTTGAAATTAGAGCTCTCAGACATGAATTCCTTCTAAATATCAAATTTCATTAAGATCCTATCACCTATTCGTAAGATAAAAATACCTCAATTTTCACGTTTTCTAAGAATTCCGGTTTCCCCCTCCAACTCTCCCCAATGTCACAGGATCTGGTCGGAATTTAGAATTAGAGCTTTAAAGCACAAGATCCTTCTAAATATCAAATTTCACTAAGATCTGGTCACCCTTTCGTAAGTTACAAATACCTCAATTTTCAAAATTACCCCAACCCCAACTCCACCAAAGAGAGCAGATCCGGTCCAATTATGTCAGTCACGTATCTTAGACAGGTTTTTATTCTTCCTATCCAGTTTCATCCTGATCTCTCCGCTTTAAGTATTTTCTAAGATTTCTGGTCCCCCCAACTGCCTCTCCCCAATGACGCTGGATGCGGTTGAGATTTAAAATAAGAGATCTGAGTTACGAATTCCTTCTAAATATGAATTTTCATGAAGATCCGATCACTCCTTCGTAGGTTAAAAATACGTCATTTTTCTAATTTTTCATAATTCACCCCCCCCCCCCCCAATAGAGCGGATCCGTACCAATTATGGAAATCACGTATCTAAGACTTCTGCTTATTTTTCTCACAAATTTTCATCCAGATCCCTCCAATCTAAGCGTTTTCCATGATTTTAGGTCCCCCCCCCCAACTTCCTCCAATGTCACCAGATCCGTTCGGAATTTAAAATAAGAGCTTTGACACACGATATCCTGCTAAATATTAAATTTCAGAAATTACTTCGTATGTGAAAGGGGCTGCTTCCTCATCAGCGCCCCGCTCTTTACGCTAAAGTTTTTTACTGTTTTAAAAAGTAGAGTTAAGAGAAAAAGTCAACCTTTAACGTAAAGAAAGTTAAGTAAAACTTTTTACTTTCGGTTAAAAAAAACTTTTTTTTTTATTTAATTCAACAAGAATGGATTTGTGGATTTTTTTTCTAAGTTTTTAAGATACTTTTGGTGTGTAAATTCCTCTTTTTCCCGTTCCTTAGCACTTTTCAGCAAAACTAAAAAAAAAAAAACTCAAATAAAACTCTCAAATTTGGAAACCTTATTTTCCATGGGGTGGTATTTTCCTTGGGTCATTTTCCTGGGGGTTTAGCCGCGGGGATATTTTCCAGAGGGGGGTAAACGCCAAGAACCCTTCACTCCAGCTGATTCTTAGTATCCGACAAAGACAATTATTCTCAATGACAGTAGTGCGAAGGCAGAATTTAACATGGAAACTAAACGACAATAATCCCTCCTTTTTCTTTTTGATACTATAAGAAGGAACTATATTTTCATCAAGGAAAAGGGACAAATATCTCTGTTTCATATGCTTTTTATCCAGGAAAAACAACTTCCTTAATCACAATCAAACATAAAAAGGTAGTTCACGCATGGACTGTTTTCAATGAGAACAGAGGCGAGTTCTTTCCTATAAATTAATAAAACAAAAATGCGTTTTACACCAGTGACCATTGAATTTAAACATGATGAGTTTCGGTTTATCAAATTCTAAAACTTTTGAGACTCTAAAACATTCAAAGTTAAATTTTTGAAATTTAAATTTTAAAACAATTTTAAAACTTTACTGTAATTCTACCCTTTCTAACGAAGTTAACAGAACTTAAAATAAGCTCATTTCCAGCCAATAACGTGAGAGCCATGCGGCCAACCGATTATACAGAACTAAATATATGAAATGAAAAAAATGACAAGAATTAGCACCAGTACTAGACAAAGATACTAACATAAAATTTTGTCCAGGGGGAGGGGGGTAGACGAGTATGATGGCTATTCATTAAACTTAAACGCATTAACAGGTACCAATATCTTTCTTTAGATGAAAAAAAGATGCAGTTTAAATAAATGGTAGCACAAGGGGGGAGGGGCAAAGACACACGAGTCAATGCTTTAAACTGAAGTTTTTTAATCGCCTTTCTTTTTCAAGCGAGTCATTGCCCTCTCCCTGACAGTTCCCAAGGTACCAGACATACACGCAATCGGAAGGGGGCATTTTTCGAGAGAAGGACCATTTTGTGCATGACAAATAAAAGTTTATTTACGTTCCGAAGTATGCTTCTTCTTTTTTTTTTACTAGATACAGGAATACATCTTTATTTACCTGGTAGATCTAGTACCCGGTAATTATCCGGTAGTATCCAGAGAGATACGTCTCTAGAAATTGGTATTTAGGAATTAGTTTATTGTAATTGTTCTAGAAGCTGTTGTCAGGCCTTCTTTCTTTACTCGTAATTCAAAGATACAGCCCCTTTTCGCATTTTTCCTTTCGGAACCTTTACTTTAACTTTAATTTTACTTTACTTTAATAAAGGGATAACGATATCTTCTCGCAAAATGCTTTTCCCACCTGAACTGTTTTCTATTTGCGATTTCCGTCTTCTTCGTAGAAACAGGGGATCAGGGACGAACGAGGAGGGCAGTCGCTCCTCCCCAAGGGGAGAGGACTCACCCCTCCACATGGGGGGAAGACTTATTCCTCCCCAAGGGGGACTTACTCCTCCACAAGGGAAGAGGACTCGCTCCTCCCGTAGAAATCCCAAATTTGATTTAATTATTGGGCATTGACTATCTAAATTATCACATATTTTTTATTAGGCTAATGTCCCCCACCACCGAAAAATGCTTTTTTTATTATTGTTCCTATGAACCCTCCCACACCTCTTTTTTCAAAATCATCCGATCAAAATTTTTAGATAACCATTTTGTTCAGCATAGATGAAAGGCCGAATAAGTATGCCTTAGTGGATAACATGACCACCCACAGCCCCAGGGGAAGGTCTTCAAGTTATAAAATTTGCCCATTGCTTCGTATAGCATTTGTTATTGGGAAGTATGCATATATTTTTCCGGTGGGGGGCGAATTTTCCATTCGGGGGATTTTACACGAGTATAATTTTCCATGGGGAGGCAAGTTTCGGGTCAAAGGTGTAGTACTTAACTTTAATATACAGGGAATTCTTCTTACCATATGCTATTCCCACAGGATACACGGTATTGGATCCTGTCAACGCATATGCGATTTCAGTCAACTTCAAAATATTATTTTCTATGTTTTGGTCTCAGACCGGGAATCACACCGGCTCCTTAAACTTAAATAGTAAATTCTGTGCTAAAGGTATTGGGGTATTCCCTTCCTTTCCTTGTTGTTGTACAGTTGGGCCATGACAAGAGCGTTTTGTTACATTATAAACAATTTACCAGAGAGCAAGATGTAAAAACAAATGACGTTTTAACTAATAAATAAATAAAACAAGTTAACAAATAAAAAGCGTCTTAATATAATTAATAAATGCATATATTTCCCTTCACTTTTTTAGGATTGCCATACATGACAAAAAACAGGAGTCAGAGTCAAGCATAATGGCTAAACAAAAAGTAAGTTTAAAAGAATTGAATATGTTGAATATTTTCATTGATGTTTCAAAACGAAATTGAATATTTCAAAATAATTTGAAAATTGAATATTTCAAAATAATTTGAAATATTATGCAATCAAAAAACAAAACTGTCTGGAGAGGTACTTACATCGAATTTGAATTTTGTCTATAAGTAAGAGATCTAGCCGAAAAAGGGTCGATTTCCAAAAAAAAACGAGTTTCTTGTGAATCAATGTCTCAAATTTTTGGAAAGATCAAACAGTTCGTGGTAACGAACTGTAGTAAGGAGCGATCCGGCTCAATAGTAACCAAAACTCTAAAAAATTGAATTTTGATATCAATAGCTACATCAAAAGAATCGCATTTTAATGCTGATTTTAAATATATAAGTTTCATCAAGTTTAGTCTTACCCATCAAAAGTTACGAGCCTGGGAAAATTTGCCTTATTTAGGAAAATAGGGGGAAACACCCCCTAAAAGTCGTAGGATCTTAACGAAAATGACACCATCAGATTCAGCGTATCAGAGAACCCTACTGTAGAAGTTTCAAGCTCCTATCTACAAAAATGTGGAATTTTGCATTTTTTGCCAGAAGACAAATCACGGGTGCGTGTTTATTTGTTTGTTTTTTTTTGTTTTTTGTTTTTTTCCCAGGGGTCATCGTATCGACCAAGTGGTCCTAGAATGTCGCAAGAGGGCTCATTCTAACGGAAATGAAAAGTTCTAGTGCCCTTTTTAAGGGACCAAAAAAATTGGAGGGCATCTAGGCCCCCTCCCACGCTCATTTTTTTCCCAAAGTCAACGGATCAAAATTTTGAGATAGCCATTTTGTTCAGCATAGTCGAAAATCATAATAACTATGTATTTGGGGGTGACTTACTCCCCCACAGTTCCTAGGGGAGGGGCTGCAAGTCACAAACTTCAACCAGTTTTTACATATAATAATGGTTATTGGGAAGTGTACAGACGTTTTCAGGGGGATTTTTTTGGTTTTGGGGGTAGGCTTGAGGGAGGGGGCTATATGGGAGGATCTTTCCTTGGAGAAATATGCCATGGGGGAAAAAATTCAATGAAAAGGGCGCAGGACGAATCTGGTCACGTTAGAAAAAACGTCAAATTCAGAGCTTAATATACAATGCTGGGTGTTCGGAGCCTCTCTATTATGGAGTATAATTTGAAAATAACACAACTATACGAGCGATAAAACATATATACCACAACCATAACTCAACTAACGAAAGAACTGCTAAGAGATAACACAACTATAAAGCGAAAACAGGTGAAACCTAACGGGAAAATAAACGAACTAAGAGGTGGAAGGGGCCCAGAGAAAAAATATAATCATTTTTCAATTTTGAGCCTAACTTCCGCAAAGGATTAATAATGTCAGAAGCCCCGAAATACCGAATTATTTTCTTTTCAAACAGTTCGTGGTAAAGAACTGTAGTAAGGGGCAACCCGGCTCAATAGTAAACGGAACTCTAAAAAACGGAATTTTGATGCTAAAAGATACATCAAAAGAATCGAATTTTCACGCTGATTCTAAATATATAAGTTCCAATTAATTTAGTCTTTGTCATCAAAAGTTACGCGCCTGAGAAAATTTGCCCTATTTTGGAAAAAAGGGGGAAACATCCCCTAAAAGTCATAGAATCTTAACGAAAATCACACTATCGCATTCGGCAT
Source organism: Artemia franciscana (assembly GCF_032884065.1). Taxonomy (NCBI): domain Eukaryota; kingdom Metazoa; phylum Arthropoda; class Branchiopoda; order Anostraca; family Artemiidae; genus Artemia; species Artemia franciscana. The sequence continues at coordinate 42,195,216 of NC_088877.1, read as the reverse complement.
ATCAGAGAACTCTATAGCAAAAATTTCAAGCTCCTATCTAAAAAAATGTGGAATTTCATATTTTTTGCCAGAAGACAAATCACGGGTGTGTTTATTTGTTTGTTTGTTGTTGTTTTTTTCTTTTCCCCAGGGGTCATCATATCGACCAGGTGGTCTTAGAGTGTCGCAAGAGGGCTCATTCTTACGGAAATGAAAAGTTCTAGTGCCCTTTTCAGTGATAAAAAAATTGGAGGGCAAATAGGCCCCCTCCCACGCTAATTTTTTTCCAAAAGTCAACAGATTAAAATTTTAAGATAGCCATTTTGTTCCGCATAGTCGAAAACCATAATAACTATGTCTTTGGGAATGACTTACTCCCCCACAATTCCTGGGGGAGGGGCTGCAAGTTACAAACTTTGACCAGTGTTTACATATAGTAATGGTTATTGGGAAGTGTACAGATGTTTTAGCCAAAAAAAAATTAATATACTAATTTCATTTCAATAATTTATGTGCGGAGAGCCAAAATCAAACATGCATTAATTCAAAAACGTTCAGAAATTAAATAAAAAAAACTAGTTTTTTTAACTGAAAGTAAGGAGCGACATTAAAACTTAAAACGAACAGAAATTACTCCGTATATGAAATGGGTTGTCCCCTCCGCAGTCCCTCGCTCTTTACGCTAAAGTTTGACTCTTTGCCACAATTCTACTTTTTAAAACAATTAAAAACTTTAGCGTAAAGAGCGAGGGACTGCGGAGGGGACAACCCATTTCATATACGGAGTAATTTCTGTTCGGTTTAAGTTTTAATGTCGCTCCTTACTTTCAATTAAAAAAACTAGTTTTTTTTATTTAATTTTTGGAAAGATCAAACAGTTCGTGGTAACGAACCGTAGTAAGGAGCGACCTAGCTCAATAATAACCATAGCTCTGAAAAACAGAATTTTGATACCAATAGATATATCAAAAGAATTGGGTTCTTAGGCTGACTTTAAATATATAAGTTTCGTTAAGTTTAATCCTACTCATCAAAAGCTATGAGCCTCAAAAAGGAGATCAAAAGAATCGCATGTGATTGCTGATTTTAAATATAAAAGCTTGATCAAGTTTAGTCTTACCCATCAAAAGTTACGAGCCTGAGAAAACTTAACTTAATTTAGAAAATAAGGGGAAACACCCCTTAAAAGTTGTAGAATTTTAACAAAAATCACACCATCAGATTCAGCGTATTATAGAACCCTATAGTAGAAGTTTCAAACTTCTATCTACAAAAATGTGGAATTTTGTATTTTTTGCCACAAAACAGATCACGGATGCGTGTTTATTTGTTTGTTTGTTGATTTTTTCCCAGGGGTGATCGTATCGGCCCAGCGGCCCTAGAATATCGCAAGAGGGCTCATTATAACGGAAACCAAAAGTTCTAGTGTTCTTTTTAAGTGACCAAAAAAACTGGAGGGCATCTAGGCCCCCTCCCACGCTCATTTCCCCAAAGTAATCGGATCAAAATTTTGAGATGGCCGTTTTGTTCAGCATAGTCGAAAAACCTTATAACTATACCCTTGGGGACGACTTACTCCCCCAGTCCCCGTGGGAGGGGCTGCAAGTTACAAACTTTGACCAGCGTTTACACATAGTGATGGTTATTGGGAAGTTTACAGGCGTTTTCAAAGGGTTTTTTTGGTTGGAGGGAGGGATTATGTGGGGAGAACTTTCCATGGAGAATTTGTTATGGGCGAAGAGAATTTCCATGAAGGCGGCGCAGGATTTTATAGCATTTAAAAAAAAATGAAAAATGAATATGAAAAAGTTTTTTTCAACTGAAAGTAAGGAGAAGCATAAAACTTAAAACAAACAGAAATTATTACGCATATGAAGGGATTCACCTCCTCCTAATACCTCACTCTGTACGCTAAAGTAATTTTAGTAATTTCAACTATTTTTTCTACGGCCTTCGTGATTCAGGGGTCATTCTTAAAGAACTGGGACAAAATTTAAACTTTAGTGTAAAGAGCGAGGGATTGGCAAGGGGGGCAAAACCTCTCATATGTGTAATAAAAACATACGAATATAGAAGTTCGTTACGTAAGTTAGTTCGTAAGTTACGTATATTTTTACTAATAAAAACGTTCGTAAAAAATTAAAAGAAGTTCTAGTTGCCTTTTTAAGTAACCAAAACTGGAGGGTAACTAGGCCTCCTCCTCCGCTCCTTTTTTCTCAAAATCTTCCGATCAAAACTATGAGAAAGCCATTTAGCCAAAAAAAAAAAAAATTAATATGCAAATTTCGTTTTAATTGTTCATGTGGGAAGAGCCAAAATCAAAACATGCATTAATTCGAAAACATTCAGAAATTAGATAAAAGAAACAAGTTTTTTTGTCTTTTTACTGTTTTTAAAAGTAGAGTCTTTTTTACTGTTTTAAAAAGTAGAGTTGAGAGAAAGAGTCAAACTTTAGCGTAAAGAGCGGGGCGTTGAGGAGGGAACAGCCCCTTTCCTATACGGAACAATCTCTGTTCGTTTTAATTTTTAATGTCGCTCCCTACTTTCAGTTGAAAAAACTTATTTTTTTTTACTTAATAGCCTTGTTTTTTTATGTAATAAATTGTTTTTCAAGTACTTTCGAGTACTAGCCTTACTGTATTCCCATGGCCCAAGAGCTGACAATGCGTCGAAAAAGCAAAATTGTGCGTTTCAATGCAAACCTGATCCTTAATCTTAGAAAAGCATGAAATGGAATGAAAAAACATGAACCTAAAAAAAAATGCGACATTATATATTTAGGGAGGTGGCAAAACCATGACAGTCCTTACTTTTGCTCCATGTGGAGATATAGATGAGACAGCAGGTTTTTTTTCCTGGTGATTTTTCCTGGTGATTATTTTTCCTGCAGCAGGTTATATGACGGGTGAGTGAAGAATTGAGTGAGTTGCGGAAGGAACTGTATGGATATTTAAGGTTTGATGAAAGATGGTAGGCAAAAAAAAATGAGGGATGAGTGCTTTGCGAGTGTATAAAGAATGGGATGATTTATTGGACTAGGAATAGAGCATAGAAAAAGACTTTTGTAACTGGTATAATTTCTTCACTTACGCAGTATGTAGTGTTCAGGTCAATTAATTTTGTATGCACGACTGTACGGCTTTTAGAACATTAAGTAAAAAAAAAAGTTTTTTCAACTGAAAGTAAGGAGCAACATTAAAACTTAAAACGAACATAAATTATTACATTTATGAGGAGGTTCGCCCCCTTATCAATACCAATAATTTATGTAAACAATGGGCAAAGTTCATAACTTACAGCCCTTCCCCTGGGGACTTTTGGGGATTAAGTCATCCTCAAAGACACAGTTATTAGATTATGCGACTAGGCTGAACAAAATGGCTATCTCAAAATTTTGATCAGGTGACTTTAGGCAAAAATGAGCGTGGAAGGGGGCCTATTTACCTTCCAATTTTATGGTCACTTAAAAAAAGCAACATAACTTTTCATTTCCTTTCGACTGAACCCTCTAGCGACATTCTAGGAACACTGGGTCGATACGATCATCCCTGGGGAAAAGAAACAAATAAAATAAAAACAAATAAACCGCGTCCGTGATCTTTCTTCTGGCAAAGAATACAAAATTCCACATTTTCCAGATAGAGGCTTGAAACTTCTACAATATGGCTTTCCAATACGCTGAATCTGACGGTGTAATTTTCATTAAGATTCAATTACTTTCAGGGGTTGTTTCACTCTTTTTGGAAAATTAGGCAAAGTTTAGAAGATATGGCAGGAACGGCCATTGGCAATTTGCTGAAATACAGAAAATAAGATCATGCTTCGGCTTAAATGTACAGTTACCAGAGAAAAAAAATAATTTGAACAAGAACATACCATTACGAGAAACATCTAATTCTTGTAACAGCTCTAAGTTTGCGATTTCTCCAGGTAACCGCTGTATTTCATTGTCGCTTAAACCAAGTCGCCTTAAATGTGTCAATCGAAATAGAGTCTAAAAAACAACAAAAATTTTAAAAACTGAGTAGGGAACATGGAAAACTAGCTGTCACAGCCAAAAATAGACCAACTCACACATTAGGTGCTAGTAACGGGGGACAGAGCTTCGCTCAATGAGAAGAAATACAGTTTTTAATGTCTTTTACAAAATAGCTTTTATTTCATTTTATTTCACTTGGCAAACCTTTTGCATATTTATGCCGACAAATTATTTTATACTATCAACAATCAAATTAAACTTTAATGGCCTCTTAAAATGTTTAGCACAGACTCTCATCTTCAGGAAAATTTATTCCAAGCATTTGCGACTTTATTTATATGAAAAAGTTTTTTTTTTCAAAAATTAAGCCCCTTAGCGATTTTTCCCAAAGTTGTAACCTATCTATATCTTTTTTTCACATCGGAAAATGGTAGTATTCCAATTCCAGGAAAGAATATAACTTCGAGAAAAAATTCGCAATATGTAAATAAATATACATATATACAATCAGAGACGTATCAAGATCTTTTTTGGGGAGAAGGGATTTACAGAAGGACTTTTTTTTCGGGAGGTTGGGTTTAAAAAATAAAAAATAAAAAAACGCATCAAAAAATTAGTTTATTTTCATTTTTGTTATGTTTTTACGATTTGGACAAACATTTCGGGGGAGGGGGATTCAAACTCCCTAACCCCAATGGATACGGCCTTATATACAATCATTGTACGTTTAATAATATAATATTACGAGAAAAGACTAAGACTCATATAAGACTAATTCGTTATGTGCTATTAGTGTAGCTAAGAGTTTATTCATATAGATTAAAAACAAAGCAGGTCCATTCCTACCCAAACAAGATAAATAGAAAGCCCTTAACATTCAACTAATAGAGGGACAATCTAGGAGATCCCAATTTCCATTAACATCTTTCGAACATAGATGCAGAATAACTCATCTGAAGCGAAAGACATATCCTAAAGAAAATTTCTTACGATGGGTCCTCATGACCCGGTGAGATCACCATAAACCGCTATAAACGAAATGAAATCAGATTATATTTTCACCGTCCTTGGTACTTGAAGAATTGGTTTCATCGAAATATAGCCAAGAATGTTACTTTGGCAACCTGGAAGACAGGTTGCACAACCCCTGCATTATTTCCACGTTTCACTGATAAAGATAAAACATCAATCTGTCAATCATCACCCCAATGTCCCCACGAAACCTTTTCCTGAATTTCGCAGCCCTTCTTATTCCAACAATAATACATGTTGTACTATCATCGTTACTATTATAATTTCTAATAAGTATAATGTGCGTATGCACACACACATATAATATATATATATATATATATATATATATATATATATATATATATATATATATATATATATATATATATATATATATATGTATATATATATATATATATATATATATATGTATATATATATATATATATATGTATATATATATATATATATATATATATATATATATATATATATATATATGTATATATATATATCATATATATATAAAATAAATTATTATTGCTAATGTAAATTCCTAGGTGTTCAAAATATAAGCTAACTGGACATAAGGATTGTGTATTAAATAATGACAACTTACTGTAATAATGAGATAAAAGCGTTTTTTTCCGAATTCATATAAGATGTTTTCAAAAAAAACAAAGAAAATGAAAAAGCCATAAGAGGGAAAGAATTGGAATCCCATAATGGTTGAAATTTCATTCGCACAGAAATTATTACCACAGGAAATACGATACCCAAAGCGAACTTAAACAAAATTAAAACGAATAATCACATAAGATATCAGATATAAGTGAACTACAAAATGAATAGAAATTAAAATGAATACTTAAGTCAATTTTAAAATGAACGGAGATTATCACAAACAACTAAAACTTCTTGATACAAAAGCGTCATTTGGGCTAAAAACGATTTTTATTCTGAATGTCAAGGTTTTCATTTCTCAAAATATCCGAAAAGAATACGACAAACAAACAACATCACCAACCTTACCAAAGCTTACAAAGAACAGTTTCGCTACCTGTTCTCCCTCTCAAAACCTCTAAACGGCTTGAGAGTCATTCGTGTTTTATAGAAAGTAATTTGTATTTCAAACAGTGTGGTTTTCATTTTTCACAGCACTAGAAAATCTACCTTTACCTCAGTCAATATGCCCTGCAAGTAAGGATATGCTATTTTCATTGTCTGAGTACACGCACAGCAGTTAGATGTACCTCTGCCCACTCTCAATCTGAATTCAACCAGACAATTCGGAACCCCTGGACGCTTCAAATCGATTTCCAAGCCGTTCTTGTTATATCACAGATAACCTCGGAAACCCTATATTTTTAGCCTGGGTACATATAGGGTCTTTTTATTTACATTACTACTTGACCGTGAAAAGACTCTAATCCCTCAAAAGCTTAAAATGTCAAACTTATTAGACATTTTCAAAACTAAATATGTTGAGCTCTTCCCTTTCCCCACTCTAAGTTAGAATTAAACGTCATCATCCCTGTAAAAAAACAAAAGTTTCAACTGGATCTCACCAACCAATCCCAAGATATTGCACACATGTTATAATGATCTGGATTCCAGTGTCTTTCGATTTATCCATGTTCCCTCTCCAAAGTCATAATTTGAGGTTCATCAGATCCTCTTGGAACACTACTTGGAAGTCTATACTGAATTCCCCAAGTCGTTCCTGGGATTTTGTAGACAATATGAATATTTCAGTGAACACCGTATTTCGATTTACTTGAATACATTTGTCGCATCCAGAATACACCCTTGGGAAATTTTTATCCTAACGAACTATCCCTAAGAACTCTTAGCTAGCTAAGACCAAACACAGACATCTTTCCTACTAAAACTCATTGCTGAACAATAATTAATTTACATGACTGAGAAACATTGCCCCTGAGAGATGGGTGGGGTAATGTCGACTATGGAGGCATACTTATATTTTTCGATGTTATTGAACGAAATAATTGTTTCAGAATTTTTATCCGACATAGTGGGGAGTGCAGGGGCCCGGGTAGCAGAAAACGGCACGAGAGGGGAACTATCTGGTTCCAATCGAATGAACCCTCTCTTAAGTTTCTAAGACCAGTCCTTCCATACAAAGGGGCAAGGATTAAGTCTTCTGGCCCTTTGTCTGGCAAGAACCTGTATATATATATATATATATATATATATATATATATATATATATATATATATATATATATATATATATATATATATATATATATATATATATATATATATATATATATATATATATATATATATATATATATATATATATATATATATATATATATATATATATATATATATATATATATATATATATATATATATATATATATATATATATATATATATCTATATATATAAAAATAAGTTGTCTGTGTGTGGATCTGTGGATGGATCAGGTGACGTCATGTTTGTCCGCATATGACGTCTGAATTATTTCACACTAATACAAAATAAGAAAAAAAACTAAAAAAGGTAAAAACTACAAAAAAAACTAAAAAGAAAAAAAAACTAAAAAAGCTAAAAAACTAAAAAAAAACTAAAAAAAGGTAAAAAACTAAAAAAAAACTGAAAAAACTAAAAAAAGGCAAAAACTACAAAAAAAACTAAAAACTAATAAAAAAACTAAAAAATCTAAAAAACTAAAAAAACTAAAAAAAACTAAAAAAAGGTAAAAAACTAAAAAAAAAAACTAAAAACTAAAAAAGAAAAAAACTAAAAAAAGGAAAAGACTGAAAAATAAAAGAGAAAAAGAAAACTAAAAAAATATGAATAAAAATACAAAAAAATAAAAAAGATAAAAACTACAAAAAAACTAAAAAGAAAAAACGAAAAAAAACTAAAAAAGCTAAAAAAATAAAAGAAGCAAAAATCTAAAGAAGGTAAAAACTACAAAAAAAAAAGAAAACAAAATAAAAAAATCTAAAAAAGCTTAAAAACTAAAAAAAAACTAAAAACAGATAAAAAACTAAAAAAAAAACTAAAAAAAGGAAAAAACCATAAAATAAACTAAAAACTAATAAAAAGAAAATAAAAAAAGCTAAAAAACTAAAAAAACTAAAAAAAACTAAAAAAGGTAAAAACTAAAAGAACTAAAAAAGAAAAAAAAACTAAAAAACTGAAAAATAAAGGAGAAAAAGAAAACTAAAAAAATATAAATAAAAATAAAAAAACTAAAAAGATAAAAACTTCAAAAAAAACTAAAAAGAAAAAAGAAAAAAACTAAAAAACCTAAAAAAAGGTAAAAACCAATAAAAAAAAAACTAAAAACAAAAAAAGGGAAAAAATTAAAAATTTATTTCATCATAAGTTTTCAACTGACGAAATTACAGACCGGGACATCGGGACACAAATGACGACCGGGACACCGGCACATAGGGAATATGAATGACGACACTCAAAGAGAAAGCGACCGGGACAAAAGGAATGTTCGATTAGCAATCAACAAAGCACCGGGACACAAATGACGACCGGGACACAGGGAGTATAAATGACGACCAGGATATAAGTAAAAAAAACTAAAAAAACTAAAAAAAAGGTAAAAATTACAAAAAAACTAAAAAGAAAAAAAAAGAAAAACTAATAAAAAAACTAAAAAATCTAAAAATCTAAATAAACTAAAAAAGAAAAAAAATAAAAAAGGAAAAAAATAAAGGAGAAAAACAAAACTAAAAAACGAATGTATATACAGACCGGGACACCGGGATACAAATGACGACCGGGACACAGGGAATATAAATGACGACCGGGACACAGGGACACAACTACAACGGGGACGCCGGGGGGCACAGGGGGATATAAATGACGACCGAGACACCGGGACACATGGAATATAAATGACGCCCGGGACACTCAAAGAGAAATCACAGACTGGGACACCGGGACACAAATGACGACCGGGACACAGGGACAAAACTACAAAGGGGATGCCGGGGGGCACAAGGGGGATATATAAATGACGATGGCGACACAGGGAATGGTAGATTAGCAATCACCATCAACAAAGCTCAAGGGCAATCATTAGAATCATGAGGTATAGATCTGAATACGGATTGTTTTCCCATGGACCATTATATGTTGCATTTTCAAGAGTCGGTAAACAATCTATTTATATGCACAGACAATGGGACAGCAAAGAATGTTGTATATTCGCAAGTTTTACGTAGTTAAAAACATATATATATATATATATCTATATTCACAGGTGGGACATAGGGACACAACTACAATGGCGCGTAACTAATATGGCGCGTAACGACTTACGCGCGCGGGGGGCTTGGGGGGGGGGCGCGAAGCGCCCCCACCAACTAGGTGTTGGGGTGGCGCGAAGCGCCACCCCAACAGCTAGTATATATATATATATATATATATATATATATATATATATATATATATATATATATATATATATATATATATATATATATATATATATATATATATATATATATATATATATATATATATGTGTATATATATATATATATATATATATCTATATATATATATATATATATATATATATATATATGTATATATATATATATATATATATATATATATATATATATATATATATATATATATATATATATATATATATATATATACTTTGTTTTCACTTCTATGTAGGGCTACCCTTAATTTAGGCCAGGGCAAAGTTTCAAGCCCACCAAGAATAATTTGTTGGCCTATTTTGGGTTTACTTTTTAAGGGGAGGGGTGAAATTTTTTCCGTCATTAGGTTCTTCTTGACCTAACTACTTTTTAGCTGTAAGTCTCCAAGAGGTAAGAGCCAGAACGAAAATTCTGGCCTATTTCCGGGTTTCGGATCCTGAATCCCTCGGGCAAAATATGTATGACCTTTTGACCCAGCAATTTCTGAACAATTCGACACCAGAAATGGCATTTATAAAACCTATTTGTAAGCAAATGAGAATATATAATATATAGCCCATATCCCGGAAGTCGTGGAGATGATGCACTTTGAGCGCATGATCAGTTACCTATCAGATATATAATCAGTTACGACATAATCAGGTATTCAGTTACCTGTAAATTACAGGGAACATATGAGGGGGTTTAGACGCTTCCCTTGTTCCTGGATATCTAGACCTACTGCAAAAAAAAAAACAATTATTTAGCTCTCGTATTGGAAACGTAACAATCTATACGGTCATACGGAACTCTTGCTTCTTACTGGACTCTGGTTGTTTCTGATTAAACCCAATGACCGTAAAGCTGGTATTCAGCACAAAATTTTGAACTTCTAGAGATGGCCACCGACTGATGGGATACAGCTCGATTTGATTCCGAAAAGTTTAGTAGACAATTTCGATCGTGACACAATCAAACAAGCTAAAATTATCCTCCCTAGCTAGTTGGACACTCAATGGCGAATGGTTTCGCACGCCAAAGATGAGGACAAAATTACTGATATGTGCAAGTCACTAGTCTATGTAGCAAAGAAAAAAGCTCAGATTCCAAAAATTGTGATTTTTAGTCCATATTAAGTGCCTGCCATCGACGAAGCCATTCACCCTACAGGGGTGTCTAAAGTGAAAGACCTTTCCAGAAAATTAGGTGGATTTATGCCAAATGTTAGTCGCTCTACAGTTCCATTGTCTAAATTCTCAGTAGTCCCAAACCGTACCCTCGAGACCCTTATACTCTGTTATTCACAAGATAAGATTTATTCATCATGAAATACACATACAATATTACAATTTACTATTCCCCCAAAGGCTCTTTGACCTGTAAAGAGAGGGGAAAACGAGTCACTTACTCGATAAGAAAAAAAAACACACAAAAATGAAATAATCACTTACTCACAGAGAGAAGAGTAAAAAGGAGAAGAAAAGAAAATATTAATAAATAAAGCTACAGAAAACAAAACTAAATAGACGGACCCTCCAAAAGACTTAAAATGCCAAAGCAAGCGCAAAACATTTATCGATAAATGGTACCCTTGTCCGGGTGGTGATATAACCGAGTTTCGTCACTTTAATACCGAATGTAAACTCGTTGTTCACTCCAGGAAAATCGCGAGCCACATAGTGAATTAAGTTAAGCAGGAGAAATTATTGCTCAGCAGGGAGCCTGCTTTTGTAGCTGCCGATCCTGATCTGCGTCCTAAACCCCCTGTTAGAAGGCACCCTTTTGTGTTGGTTGTAAGACGCTGGGTCATACCTACTAACGTGTGAAATACCCCAAAAACCGTAAATTCTCGAACCCATGACGTAGTCACAAGCTCTACTATTGTGGAATATAAAACTTTTAGTGTTGGGTACCCCCAGGTGTGTTTTTAGTGTGATTTATCTCCGGGAACATTTTATTACTAAACATGATGAGAATATATTTGAGTTTGATAACATGACTTCCTATTCTGTACCTGCTAGACAACTAAACAACCCAGGCTGACCTTCTGGCGGACTTATTACTTATGTGAATTCAGCTCTCCGCTCTATTCTTTTCGAAATTAATGATTACTACTTAGCCATGAGAGCGGACTTTGTTGTGTGTATTAAATAAAAAAAAAACAATTTTTTTGAAATGAAAGTATGGAGCGACATTAAAACTTAAAACGAACAGAAATTGCTCCGTATATGAAAGGGGTTTTTCCTCTTCAACGCCTCGCACTTTACGCTAAAGTTTGACTCTTTCTCTTAACTCTACTTCTTAAAACAGTGAAAAACTTTAGCGTAAAGAGCGGGGCGTTGAAGAGGAAAAGCCCCTTTCATATACGGATAATTTCTGTTCGTTTTAAGTTTTAATGTCGCTCCTACTTTCATTTAAAAAAAACTTGTTTTTTTATTTAATTTCTGGACGTTTTTTAATTAATGCATGTTTTGATCTTGGCTCTACCTATTGTAAACCCTGGGTGAGTTTACCTTTGTAAACTCACCCAGAGTCGACCCAGCTCTAAATGGGTACCTTGAGAAACCCAGGAAAGGTAAACAGCAAGGGTGTTAGAAAGCACTGGATGGCTGACCCACAGCCCCCCATTTTGCTTCCTAGCTGAAGGGCAATGAAAAGGAGACCCGCACCGCCGGTAAGGACTGTAAAGGCCAGTGCTGTATTCTTTTTTTATGTGATCTATATGTTCGTATTGAATGATCCTGAATAGTTTTACCCTTCTTTGACCTTCCCCCGCTTTCATTTTTAATCTTAAAAAAGAAGAAGTAAATTCTGGGCTCTAGGTATTATTTTCTTATCAAAATTTATTATTTTCAATATTTTTCTTCTGCCATTAGATAAAGGGCTGATGCCATTTCCCTGCCCGATGAAATATTAGAAATATATGACAAGAGTTTTGCTTGACTACATGAAGTAATGAGATCAAATCCTTTACGGACTTGATGCAAAGGAATAGCGAAATGCTGATATTATTCAGAATTGAATCTACCGACGTGATAGATTGAGCTTGATTTTAAATTCGGCAGTCATGGCAGTTTCAAGGTACTGAAGGAGCAAAGGGTGAGTCATTGATGACTCAAAATCTTCCCGAGGATATAACCATATGTAAGTCGAATTTCGACATTAACCAGATTTTGGACATTCACAGTAAAATTTGAGCAAACTTTCTTAAAGAATGGTAACAAAAATTCAAACCTTCGAGTAAAGAGCGAAGGTTGAGAAAGGCATAGCCCCTTATATACGGAACAATTTCCGTTTTTTTAAGTTTTAATGTTCCTCCATACCTTCAGTAGAAAAACTTTATTTTTTAAATTTAATCTCTGACCGTTTTTCAAATCATGCCGCTAAATCCCCTTCCCTGTGTAAAAACTCTCCTAGAAATCCTCCTTCCCCCAACAAACTTTTTTTCTCCACGAAAAATTCTTCCAGTTGACCCACCAAATTAAAGTCAGACATTTTATCTAAAACGTTCAATATATCATTCAATATATGCTTGACTAGTGAACTACGTGGGCAATGCTTAAAATCTTGGTTCAGACAAATTACAGTTGAAGCTACAATGTGAAGCTACCAGCTACAATGTAAGGTTAACCTAAACGCCAGAATTTGTCTATACAACAACCTTGATAACGCAAAAAAATCTCGACTCATTCATTATTTTAGTCTGTAGGTAAATACACACAAATCAAACAGTTTGTGGTAAAGAACTGTAGTAAGGAGCAATCCAGCTCAATAGTCGTATATTACGACTAAAAAAATCGCATATTATCGTATATTAAATACGACCACAGGCTCCTGTTCCAAACCAAATAAACAGCAACACCAAGACTGGAATCCCTGTCCTCACGGACGAAGAATTTCAAGTCTAACGAGCCAGCCACTCGGCCAAAGACCACATGTTTCTCAAAATCTTCACAAAAACAATAATTTTTCTAACAATTTTTCTAAGACACTCAAATCAGCATGATCTAATTCTAGGAAAAGAGACTATGGCAGACATTAAGTTGGAAGGATGTAACCCTGGTGACTCAAAGGAAACTGTAAATAAGTTTGTTAATTTTTCTCGTATATTGGCTTCGAGGTGCAAACTAGTGTTAGCAAAAAATATAGTGAAACGAACTGCAATACTACTAATGACATCTGTGGTGAAACATTAAATATAGAATTTCAGCCGTGCATGACTGAAGAAGTGCGTAAAGTTGTGCAGTCACTTAAGCCTAATTCTGCCGGTGTTGATCGTTTATCCCTTTAGGCTTTTAAGGTAATCTTAGGATATATTCTTCCCTATCTGGTTTTTATCATTAATCTTTCCTTAGAAAAGGGAAGTTTCCCGGTGCAGTTTAAGGCGGCGAAGGTCATTCTCCTCACAAAGGTGCTCGCAAGGCAGGTATAGAAAACTGGAGACCCATATCAATTCTACCTATTTGCACGATATATTTCGCAACAATCTACCCGTATATATCATATGGATGTGAAGTTCGGAGCAGTAATTTTTTTGTTAATTACAAGCTTGTGCAAATTCTAAAAAATATAGCGGGACGAGTAATTGGGAAGTACATAAAAAATGTGAAAAACGCCAGTCCACGCTTTAAGTCTCTATGGCTACTCAATGTTGGACAAATAAAGGACCATTAAGCGGCAATGTTTGTGTTTAATTGTGTGCATAATCTAGTCCCGGAAACTATTGATGAGTTTTACCGTTTCAGAATTTCTGTTCATGAGCATGATACAAGAGGATATGATAGCTTGGTCGTAGAGAAGGAAAATAGTGTGAGATCTGGTTTAACTTTGAAGCATCTTAACCCTTCTGTATGGAATTCGCTTCCTGTGACTGTTCGGGCGGCCGAGCACCTCCCACAGTTTGAAAATAGATTAAAAGACTATTTCCTAGGGAATTAGTTTTCTTTCGACTTTTTTTTTGGGGTGGTGGGAGGAGTGGGTTATAGAGCTGGAGGGAGGAGCGGGTTGAAGGGGTAGGGGCGGATAGAGTTGTATTTGGGTCGTGGTTGTTACCCTGGGGGTGTTTAGGAGAAGGTGATTGTCTTTTTTATTATTATTATTATTATTTTAATTAGTCTGAAGAGTTCCTAGGAATATTTATGTAGGTTTCTTTTAAATTAGGATGCCTTTTGGAATTATATGTAGTTAATCGCTACACGTTGGAGAAATTTCAATTGTTTTTTCCTAGGGTAGTGATTTATATCTGTAATAGTTTACATTTTCGCTAATTATGTTAATAAAAGTAAAAAAAAAGTCAAGTCAAATATAGTGTAAGGCTATACGAAATAATTGGAAAAAAACACGTTTATCGGAGGTAGGCTGGGCCATAAGTCCCCCTGTGAAAAAAAATTATGGAATGTTTCAACTTGCAATAAAATGTAGCTAAAAAACTTGAAACAAAATTGCATCTCGTAAGAGCTGAGGAACAATCATCAATTTATATTCTCATTTGCAAGTACATAATTTGGCACCATGTCTTATGTTTTTAACATGCTAATGAAGAAACGTTTATGTAGAAAAACGCTTATCTAGAAAAGAAAACTTTTTTCAATGGCACAGTATATTGGATTCAAAGTCTAAAATAAGTTGATATACTGGTTTCTTAAGTATATTAGATAGAAAAAACAAGCTTTTTCCACTAAAAGCAAGGAGCAATATTAAAACTCAGAACAAACCGAAATTATTCCGTATATGAAGGGGTTGCCCTGTCCTTAATACCTTGCTCGTCAAGCTAAAGTTTTTAGTACTTGGATTCAGTCTGAAAAATTCTCATTAGCATACTTTCATTTGAAAAAGACTAATTTCTAATCGTTTTTCCGATCATTCTGGAAAATCGCCTTCCGTGGAAATCTTTCCTTGGAAATCCAAACCCGCAAAAAATTTCCCCGACAATTCCTCCGGAACATCTCCACATACAAAATTGAGTTAACAAAGAGAAAGAAAGACAATAAAAAGAATGTCGTATAGGAATTCTGTCAAGCCTCCCCAGTGTTGTATCCCCTGGAAAGCTCGCCCCCCAGAAAATTTTCCCCATGGAAATTCATCCTAAACACAAATTCCCCCTTCCCCAAAAAAAACAGTAAATACTGTACGCAAACAACGGGTAAATTACATAGCTTAAAGGCCTTTCCCCGCGGGCTGTGGGGCGTTATGTTATCCCTAAAGGCATAACTATTGGGTCTTCCAACTATGTTGAACAAAATGGCTCAGGACCCAACCTGAAGACTTGGGGGGGGGGGGCATGCTAGTTGCTCTCCCATCTTTTTGGTCACTTTAAAAGGACACTAGATCTTTTAATTTCCATTTGAACCACCCTCTCTCGATCTTCTTGGACCATTAGTTTGATACGATCACCCCCGGGGAAAAAAATAACAAAAAATTAATAAACACGCATCTGTGACCTTTTTTTATAGCAAAAAAAAGAAATTCCACATTTTTGTAAATAGAAGCTTGAAACTTCAGCGCTAGGGTTCTCTTCTACGCTAAATCTGGTAGTGTATTTTTCATCAAGATTCCTTGACTTTTAGAGCGTGTTTTCCCTCTTTTCCGAAATCAGGCAAATTTTCTCTAGCTCATAGCTTACGATAGGTAACACTATACTTGATGAATCTTACATTCTTGCTACTTGCCACAATCCTTGCTACTTTATATAATGCTTTTGTAGTTCCTCATTTGCGTGCGCTTGCCCCATTTTGGTCTCTTTTCTCGCAGACAGATGTCAGCGACATAAAGAAGTGTTTTTACAAATATGCAAAATATCTGCTTAGATTGCCTCTATGGACCAGCAATGCAACTCTTTCGACACGTTACGGGGTAGCTAGTCCAGTGCGTTCAGTAGAAAAGCGAAATAAGCGTTATATAACACGCCTGGGCAGAAATAGCACTTTGTTAAGTGTTTTCCGATAGTTTTTCATGTTATAAATGCTGAGTTTGATTTCGTTTTTAGAAGTGTGTTTTTTTTGTTGGTTTTTTCTCGTATTACTCCGTCAGTTTTGCATTTTTTTTTTTGCAATATGACGAGAAATAAACATATACATACATGCATACATATATTTGGAATCGGCATAATAAGCCGATTCTTTTGATGAAGGCTATTTATTGGTATCAAAATTACGTTTTTTAGAGTTTCGGTTACTATCGAGCCGAATAGCTCCTTACTTTCAGTTTGTTACTACGAGATGTTTGACTCGGATCATCTTATTTCCCTAAATTTATTTATTTTCCTTAAAACGAAAAGATATTCAGATGCGCAAAATAGTCTTTTGAAGGGGGGGGGGGGGCAAATTAAGAAAAATTTGTAAGTGAAGTATAAAAAAAAATCGTGTTTATGGTATTTAAATTGTAAACCTTGAGGTACAATGGAGTAAAGTTTGACCCCTTCTCCTCCCTCAGTAGAAGCCTGGCCCAACCTATAATAATTTTGTGGTGACAAAAGAATTAACCTCCTTATTGCAAATAACTATCCAAAAGGGCCACATCACGGGCCTTTTAGCAAGCAAAAAGCCGGCTTCGCCGCAATTTGTCTCCTACTTTCACTCACTCGTGTATTCAACTCTCATTAATGTGGCCTCGAACCTTCGACCCAACATATAATAATTTTGTGGTGTCAAAAGAATTAACCTCCTTATTGCGAATAACTATACAAAGGGCCACATCACGTGTCTTTTAGCTGGCAAAAAGTGGGCTTCACCGCATTTTTGTCTCTTACTTGCACTCACTCGTGTATTCAAATCTCACTAATGTGGCCTGAAACCATCGACCCAACATATAATAAGTTTGTGGTGACAAAAGAATTAACCTCCTTATTGCGAATAGCTATCCAAAAGGGGCACATCACGGGCCTTTTAGCAAGCAAAAAGCCGGCTTTGCCACTTTTTGTCCCCTACTTTCAGTCACTAGGGTATTCAACTCTCACTAATGTGGCCTCGAAACATCGACCCGACATAAAATAATTTTATGGGGACAAAAGAATTAACCTCCTTATTGCGAATAACTATCCAAAAGGGCCACATCACGTGTCTTTCAGCTGGCAAAAAGTGGGCTTCACCGCATTTTTGTCTCTTACTTGCACTCACTCGTGTATTCAAATCTCACTAATGTGGCCTGAAACCATCGACCCAACATATAATAATTTTGTGGTGACAAAAGAATTAACCTCCTTATTGATAATAACTATCCAAAAGGGCCACATCACGGGCCTTTAGCAGGCAAAAAGCCGGCTTCGCCGCATCTTTGGCCCCTACTTTCAATCACTCGGGTATTTAACTCTCACTAATGTGGCCTAGAACCATCACTAATATGGCCTTACTTCTCCCCAGCCTTAGGTCCTTGCACGTTTATTTTATCATAATCGAAATCAAAAATAGAACATTTCAAAAAACCCAGTGCTATAGTGCACAGACCTGAAATGTGACTGTGGGACCAAAAGCATAAAATTTGTCCCTATTTTAGCTTCTTTCTCCCCCAAAACATGACTTGACAGTAAATGAAAACAAGCAGCTTGCAAAGAAACAGTTACGTATACAAGGGGGGCCTTGGGTCCTTGCCTCTCTTCAAAATATCGAGTTTTAATCTTTGGTAACTTCTTATGCTTTCTATATGCTTGGCACTTTTATGAATATGTGCCCCTCTCCCCCCCTATAAATGAATCCCTGAGGATGAGCCTGTTTCCAAGCACTTTTTTATTTAAAAAAGTACTATTCCGAAATCCGTGTTTTTAAACATAAAAGTAATTTTCGACCAGTTTCGTGCTCGTTTTCAATGGCATAACAGAGGATGGATCAGCATAATGATTAAATAAAAAAAGGTTTTTTTGAACTGCGAGTAAGGAGCGACATTAAAACTTAAAACGAACAGAAATTATTCCGTATATGAAAGGGGTTGTCCCCTCCTCGACACCCCGCTCTTTACGCTAAAGTTTGACTCTTTGTCACAACTCCACTATTTAAAACAATAAAACATTTTAGCGTAAAGAGCGAGGCGTTGAGGGGGGGACAACGCCTTTCACATACAGAATAATTTCTGTTCGTTTTAAGTTTTTTAACGGATCTACCACTTCCCTTGAAATAAATCCTAGTGTACGCACCTATGTATGATATACAATATCTTAGTATGGAGTCTCATGACAAGGATCTTACCCGCACAACGAAATGTGAAGCCAGCTTAAAAAGAAATTAAATAAAAAAACAAGTTTGTTTAACTAAAAGTAAGGAGTGACATTAAAACTTAAAATGAACAGAAATTACTCTGTATATGAAAGGAGCTATTCCCTCCTCAACGCCCGCTCTTTACGCTAAAGTTTGACTCTTTCTTTCATTTCTACTTTTTAAAATAGTAGACAACTTTAGCATAAAGAGCGGGGCGTTTAGGAGGGAACAGCCCCTTTCATATACGGAGCAATTTCTGTTCGTTTTAAGTTTTAATGTCGCTCCTTACTTTCAGTTAAACAAAACTTTTTGTTTTTATTTAATTTCTGAACGTTTTTGAATTAATGCGTCTTTTGATTTTGGTCCTCCGCAAACGAATAGGCTAATTAAAACGATAAATGATAAATTCCTCCCATATGACCCCTCCCCTCGATCCACCCCCACCCCAATGCGAAAAGGTCCCTCTGAAAACGTCTGTACACTTCCAAATAACCAGTACTATATGTAAATACTGGTCACAGTTTGTACCTCGCCACCCTCCCATGGGGACTGTGGGGGAGTAAGTCGTCCCTAAAGACATAGTTATTAGGTTTTTTGATTATGCTGAATAAAATGGCAATCTCGGAAGTTTGATCCGGTGATGTTAGGAGAAAAATGAGCGCGGGAGGGGGCCTAGGTGCCCTCTAATTTTTTGGTCACTTAAAAAGGGCACTAGAACTTTTAATTTCCGTTAAAATGAGTCCTCTTGCAACATTCTAGGACCACTGGGTCGATACGATTACCCCTGGGGAAAAAAACAAAAATAAACACACATCCATGATCTGTCTTGTGGCGAAAAATACATAATTCTACATTTTTGAAGATAGGAGCTTGAAACTTCTACTTTAGGGTTCTCTAATATGCTGAAGCTGATGGTGTGATTTTAGTTAGAATTCTATGACTTTTAAGGGGTGTTTTCCCCTATTTGCTAAAATAAGGTAAATTTTCTCAGGCTCATAACTTTTGATGGGTATAAATAAACTTGATGAGACTTATATATTTAAAATCAGCATTAAAATGTTATTCTTTTGAAGTAACTATTAGTATCAAAATTCCGTTTTTTAGAGTTTCGGTTACTATTGAGCCGGTTCGCTCCTTACTACAGTTTGTTACACGAACTGTTTGATAAAAATAAACAAAGTAACGTAATGCGGCAGCCATAGACAAACCAATTCAGTCTGTGATGCAGTCACAGGCTATAGAGAGCATGTGTTTTCACAGCTCATTGCACTTTTTCCTTCACTCCACCACAATTGTACCGGCCTTAGTAAAATTTTACTAACTTTAGTAAAAACGGACCACAGTTAGTAAATTTACTAAACTGAGGTCATATTTAGGGATTTTTTGACAATTCAGTAAATTTACCTGAAATATGAAAAAAAAAGTTTAAATATGAAAGTTTTGAATATAATAGTAGGTGCGTTTTGTGCACAAGAGTGCTTGGTCAGTTTTTCTGAACAGTGGCGAAGAACTGGACAAAAAAGGATGTGAAGCACTTATTGGTGTAGTAATTTTTCAGGGGGTAGGAAAAACTTACCCAAGACGTGATTTGTGTTTTTTTCTAACGGATGGACAGAAATCACAAACTCTCGAGTCCTCCAAAAAATTTTTGACTGGTTTTTCCCAATAGTTGATTACTCTCAAAGCCCAATACAAAAGTATGTAAACATATACCAGGCATATTGTTGCGATGTGCTTGTATGTAAAACATGTTGTTGCAACGTGTATTGTTGCGATGGCTTATTGTTGCTATGTGCCTGAAAAACGATTCAAACATGGGGAATCAAGTCAGCCAACATGACTGCCTTTACAGGCCCATTTGGGCTTTCCTGCAGTCGAAGGTAGTGTGTGATTTATAGTAATTTTATTTAATAAATTATTTGTGAACTTGGAACTTGTTTCATGAACTTAATCAAATTGTCCTCTGAAGAGTTTAATAAACAAAAACGAATTAAATTTACCTTGGGAAGTTCTCGAATATGGTTGGAATGTTATCGATGAATGTTATGAATGGAAAAATAGTGCGATTTAAGAAACTGTTCAAGATCATAGCCAACAATATGTTGCATGAACTTAATCAAACTGTCTTCTGAAGAGTTTAATAAACCATAACAAATTAAATTTACCTTGGGGAGTTCTCGAATATGGTTGGCATCTAACAACAGCTCTTCTAAGCTCCTAGAATAGCGTAGTAAGTCTTCTGGTACAGCTTGCAACGAGCAATGTCTTTTATCAATGCACTCAACTTGCCTATTACAGGCTTTAAATAATGGTATACACTTAAACATAGTTTCTGTCTCAGATACTCATGGCTGTATTTACCTAAAATATAGAAATTTAATATTAGATTCATAGTTGTGAATATTGCAACTATTTTTTAAGGAAATAGACATTTTCAACTTGGTATTTTCCACCCACAAAGAACAGTGTAAAAATAGAAGAAGACTATTATCTGACTGATAGATTACTAATCTTTTTGCCAGGAATCTTCACCGTTTAAAAATTTGATGAATTTTGCTTCAGTTGGTATGTAAAAATTAAGTATTTTTCTTTTTTCCTTGAGAATTTTATTTTGCATTTAACCTTTCATCTTCAGTTGTATTCCCCTTCTCCTCCCCTCACCATTACTACTCTGGTGCCCTCCCCCTGCAATATTTTTAGCGGGCATCCATGCTTTGAGTGGTTCAACTACAGTCTAGGATCTTTTTATGGTCTACGAAAATTGTTAAGTAAGTGAATGAAAATTTACAGAACGGATATTTTGCTCAAATTGGGGCATCTGAATTTTGTTTAGATAAATGTGCGTACATCCACAACTTCTAATGCTTGAGCAAATATTAACCGTGTATGAAGTCTAATCCTGGGATAAAACAATAGAATAATTGTGTTAAATAGAAAGATAAAGAAAGATTAAATAGAATAATTGTGTTAATAAACAATAGAAGAATTGGATTTCCCATTCAATATTTTTCCTAAACATAATCTTCTTATCATAAAAATAGCAGCCCTTCCCCTCTGTCCCTCTTAAGGAGACAAAATTAAGCTATAGATTGTATTCAAATTCGGGAAAAGGTTGATTAAAACAGAAGCGACCCCAAAACACCGTCCATAAAAAATTATTGAATAACCCAAAATTAAAAATTCAGTTATTATTTCCAGATTGTTTTCTTGTAAAGTTTAATGTCATTTTCAGACTTTTTTTAACAAACGGTTGGTCCTTACTCTTCTACTAGATATCTGTGTTTGAAGATTGATCAAACAGTTTGTGGTAATGAAATGTAAGTAACCCAACCCAACAGGAAGCAAAACTCTAAAAAAGAGCAAGTACAAAACAAAAAAGAGTTGTTTTCGTTTTTGACATTTTTTTTTTACTAGATGACGTGTCTTTTCTGAAATATCTCTTCTCTCTTCTACAAGAAGAGATGTATCACTGCTCATGCTGCTGCTTTTTAAGAACTAACTCTAACTAAAAGTTCACCGAGTTTCAATGTTGCTATTTGAAGATTTACTTTTTAAGTCATTGTTATCCTTTGTCCTTGTGGACAAGTTTTTACTTACTCCACTCCTCTTCAACTGAAAATGAATATTTGTCCAAATCTCGCAATAATAGCCAAATTCTCTCAAAACTGCTTATTTGTCAGCTGGAAGAATCTTTAAAGGGGCTGGTAGCTATCAAGGTGTACATACAGTTAAAGCAGGTAATACCAGAGCTGGAACCTGGAAGATCAGTAGCCTCAAACAGCCACACTACAATGTAGCAGCAATTTCCTGTTTATTTTGGGGATCATATTAGGCCAAACCTGATATCACAGCTTCATAATGCAAGTGACTGACAAGTAAAGTAAAGTAAGTAAGACGGCACTAGACCCTTAAGGTCCAAACCAGTGGTGGTGATCTCTGTTACATGGCCCTTCAGCCAGCAAGTGCAATGGGGCGTTGGGGGTCAACCATCCTCTCCTTTCACATACCCTTCATGCTTACCTTCCCCAGATCTCCAGGTACCCATTTAGAGCTGGGTCAACTCTGGCTGAGCTTACAGAGTCACGCCACTGACCCCTGTCCCAAACTAAATAACTGGTCACAACTGGGATTGAACCCGTGCCCCTTGGACAAAGAATTCCAACACCAGTGCGCCAACCACTCAGCCAGGACGGCTTGTGACTCCACAAGCCGTGTGAGATATGTGACTGCCAGGCTGCCAATCAATATTATTCTCCCAGAAAATCAAGTTGTAATTTTTATAGTTGTGGTATAGTGATCAATGAGTATCAAGCATGCAGTTGGGCATGCATTATTTTTTATAATACCAATAGCATGGACAACTCCATCCATAAAGTAATAATAGTAAGCTATATATATTATACTTTAAACTTAATATGTTAGTCCACTAGCAGTGTTAGAGCAGATACGATGCAGTACTTTTGATAAAATGGTATAAATAAAATTATGGAGTGTGATATTTATGGCTAGTTACATTGTTATGACTTATTATATAGTTAATTGTGGTTCAGAAAACTATAGACATATCTAATTACAAGCAATGCTAAGTTATATCCGTTAATTTTTCTGCAAATTTTACATATAAAATCACTTCTTGTGCAAAGAAGAGCTATCAAAACACAAGCTGTGCTGCTAAAATGTTGGCAGCTTTTGGAATACTGCTACTGGCAGCTTTGGAACTTTTTGCACACCTAGTCTTAGGTATTAATTTGGCTCTTAACTATTCCTTGAAAAACTTTTTTTTTTAATTTTCAAAGATAAATGTTTAGAAAGAGCATTGACTTGGGAATCACACAGTAAATTTCTTTTGTTCCAATTGATTTGTATTCTATACAGCAATCTTCTTCTTTTAGCTACCTAGAATATTGATATGCAACTTTATCATACGTTTAAAGCTCTATCTGTATATACTATTTGCTATTATTGTTTTTCATTTTAAGCTCTTAAAGTGACATTTTCAGCTTCATTTTTTTCATATGAAGGAGCTCATTTGGAGCTTTTTTTGGTTAGTATTACCTAGATAAAAACCCATCATTCAAAAAATTGAACAAAACAGTTGAAAGTAAACAAAACTAATTAGATTATATTTCCTGCTGCCACAATTGAAACACAGACCCCTAATGGAGCTAGATAAGGCCCTAGACCGTATATGACAATTTACCAATTTTATGGGTTTATATTATATCTTGTGCTGTATTTCTTTTTAGAAATTGGTCTATAATGCCAAATACAGCCAATTTGATAAAAGAATATAAATTCATTAAATTACTGTATCTAGCCTATGGCTATATCTAGGTCATCTAGGGGGAGGGTGGTAAAATTGTGACAGGAGTGATAATTGTATGCCTTAAAAAAGAACAAAGACTCAATTTTATGTATTTTGTTGAATTTACTATTTTTTTCATTGGAATTTGTCCCTTGAAAGCCAGTTGTAAATTGATACATTTCCATGAATTTTGTTGACCAAGAGCAGGCTTAAAATGCCAGGGTATCAGTTTAGCATTCCAATTCTCCATAAATAAACACTATAATATTCTGAAAACTACTTTTAAACAACCCCCTTATGCTAATGGACAAATATATAGCCCAAATTATATATAAGGTAAGACCACCAGTACTTGGACAGGGCCTACTCTCAGACACATTTTGATTAAAATCTGTCTTAAAAATATCTTTAAGTATCTTAAATATCTTGAAAATATATTAAGAAATATCTTTCTTAAAAATAGACAAAAGGCTCCTGATCTTGGATATGATGTATACAGGTTTAGATAGTTGAGATTGGCTGATACTTAGTACTATGCTAGCTGGGATTGGCTGACTATAATCTTAGAAAGCTTATGGTTTTTTAACTTTTAAATTTAGACAAAAATTCAGCCTAGCAGATTTAAAAATAACTACTCTGCTTTGCAGCATTTGTCTTAGATTAAATTTGTCCAAGACTGGGTCTGTCAATGATTTTGATACTTTTTTCTAACTTTTAAGATCTATGTCCAAGATTGAACAGCTTTTTCCAAGATGAGGTTCAAGCTTTAAATGAGTGTCTAAGATTAGGCTTTACTATTGGTTAAATATAAAAAAAAACACACATTTTTCAACTGAAAGAAAGGAGCTAAAATAAAACTTAGACTGAACAGAAATTATTATGTATATGAGGGGGTTCGCCCCCTTGTCAATGCCTTGCTCTTTACACTAAAGTTTGAATTTATTCCAATTAACAAATGACCTCTGAGTCACAAAGGTCATTTAATTAGAATAAATAGCTCTTCTGAAAGTACTAAGACAACTTTAGCATAAAAAGCAAGGTATTGATGAGGGGGCAAGCCCCCTCATATACAGAATAATTTATTTTCATTTTAAGTTTTAATGTTGCTCCTTACTTTCAGTTAAAAAAAAACTTGTTTTATAATCTATCAAGATTAAAACTACCATTACCATTACTACCATATATTTCAGATGATTAACTGAACTTCACCTCTTGAGTGTAGTAGGGATTATAGACAACTATTGAATTTTTTTTAACTTATTTGTCACCCATTCTTGACAATCATTCATTTCAGCTTCAAATATGTCAGGAATAGCATATTTAAATATCTTCAATTTCTTCTTAGTTGTAAAATAACCATAAGAAAGATGTCTTGCCACAGAGGTGACATCCTTTTTTGTTTTTCTTAGGTTCTTAGTGCTTTGAGCACACTCATCTACTATACATGACAGGATCTTATCTAATTTATTCCTGGCTGGGGTCAGCTCTAACTTCCTCTAACACAAGATGATCCAAAAAGCTGTTCAAATCTACCATTAACACCAAGGTCTTGACTAGATTTGTTAATCAGCAAGTGGTGAAGATTGGAACCAACTAAGCCAAGAGACAGTCTCTGCAGCCTTGCCTGAGGAATTCCAAAAGAGGCTCAACAAGGAATAGGAGGCCAAACAAATGGAGATTCCAGTGAAAAAACCCTTCCCAGCCCTCACTACCATAACATTCTTGGAAGACAATAGAGTCAGCCTGTTGGATGATGAAGCTTGTCATGCTAAGCCATCTTGCACACTCAATCTGTAGTTGCTGTTGTGCAGTGGTGCCAACTATAAATTGCTGGTAGTTCTTGAACCATACCTACCATGTGATCACTGTAACCTTAAATTGCATCTCTCCAGCACTCCCTAGTCCAAATGGTTTGTTGCTTGACCTTAACACAGCAACTGGATCTATTACCATCAACTATGGAACATCATACTTCTTGCAACTAATTCACTCTGAAGTGCAAATTAAGGTAATATTGGATTGAAGCTTTAAAGAGGTGTACAAAATTAGGCTCCACTGTGGTCTATCAGTATATTTGAAATTCTGAGTGTTGTATATGGTTAAAATATTGAATCTAATCTCATACTTATTAATAATGTTTTACAAATCAAAGGGTTAAATGATCTAACTTCTCATAATTTCTGCTAAATTTTTTACATAGTTTTCTTAGGGTTTGCTTGTGTTCTGGTGTATTCACTGTGATTAAAAACAGGCTTAATGGTGTCACTGGTCATCATCTTAATTGCAAGGATGACATCTCTACTTTTTTTTATGGTACATTAGGGTAGGCAGGTATAGCTTTTCTAGTTGCTGCTTGTAGGAGACTTGTTGTTTGGCTAAAGAAAGCTTGGTTGATCTAAGCTAGAGCTTCTCACCTATCTCTATGTTATACTTAAAGTGCAGGTTGGCAATTGGTATGCCAAAATCAAGATGGGGACAAACAAGGGCTGTGTAAAGGTTCTTGATAACTCTTGGTTGGCAACTTGTCACTGAACACTTGATCAAACCAAATACCTTGTTTACTTTAGCTGCTTTGTTCTGTCAGTGACCCTAAAATTTAAACTTATTGTCAACAGTTAGTCTAAGATCCCACTCTTCTTTGGCACTCTATTTTGCAAGGTTTCACCTTGCAAAATCAAGTTGGGGACAAACAAGGGCTGTGTAAAGGTTCTTGATAACTCTTGGTTGGCAACTTGTCACTAAACACTTGATCAAACCAAATACCTTGTTTACTTTAGCTGCTTTGTTCTGTCAGTGACCCTAAAATTTAAGCTTATTGTCAACAGTTAATCTAAGATCCCACTCTTCTTTGGCACTCTATTTTGCAAGGTTTCACCTTTATACCAAAGATTTTAAAGGTCTTCAAAAGTCATTGCCCTCTAGAGAGAGAAGGAGTGGATGTATATAAGTCAAAATACCCCCCCCCTGGAAAATACTTGAGTCTGTAGACTCATCCCCAAAAGTTTAATTTCCTAACCTAACCTCTTTCTATTACCTTACCTTACCTTAATTTGCACTTCAGAGTGAATTAGTTGCAAGAACTGTGATGCTCCATAGTTGATGATGGCAATAGATCTGGTTGCTGTGCTAAGGTCAAGTGACAAACCATAGGGACTAGAGAGTGCTGGAGAGATGCAATTTAAGCCCACTCAGTAATGGTGATCACATGGTAGGTATGGTTAGGTTTTTGATTGTAAAATAAGAATTTTACAGGAATGAGAATAAAAAGGTATTGAGTGGTATGTTTACCTAATTCATAGCTTAGTAATGGAAAGATCCACCTTTACCATGGGTATCTTAACCCTAGGCTACAAAATGAATTTTCTATAGGCTGAATCTTTTCTTGCTGATTCTATTGTAGTTAATTATTTCCTAGAAAATTAATAGGCTATGAAGAAAAAATTTAGTCTCTGAAAAAATTCTTGAGTAAGTCTAGGTTGGTTGTGAACCAGATCTTCCCCCTCCCCCCTCCCTGGCTAACAATTCAAGAGGTCACAGTCTGAAGCTTCACCTGCCTGGATGTCAGAGAAGGGAACAACATGGCTTCTTTTCCATTTGGGTTGCCCCTCCCCCTGGAGTAGCCTATCCAAGTCAACCATCCAAGCTGAGACTCTCAACTCCTTCAAAGCTGGAGTCAACAGGGACTGGGGGAGGGCTGAGTGGAGGCTGGACTGGGAAGCTAAGCCAACATAATTACATCACTCACTGCCAGCAAGAACCTACAGGAGGATCTACCACCTTATCTTGCTGGTTAATGTGATTTAAGGTAAGATTTAAGGTTTAAGGTGTATCTTCTATATATCTAATTTGAGCTATATATCTTTCAAGTAGGGGGGGGGGGTTATTGCTCCCACCTGATTCCTCCAGAATCCTAAACTAATATCAATGCCAGAACAAATTTGTAAAATTTTAGTCATTAGATTTAGCATAATGTAACAAATTCTAGCCTATGGAATATATGACTGGGCTATAGAATAGCCTATTGACATAGGCTGGTATTGGATTCTAAAATGAATAGTAGGATTTAATTCTAATCATACCAATAAAAACTTCAATGACTGAAAATCAAATTTGTAAGGGTAGCAATTAGTTGGCATAACCTATAGGCCTATTTAAAGTGTTTGAGAGACATTTATAAGTAGGCTATGATCATCTTCAAGCAAGGCAAAAAATCTAACTTAGTTCATATCTGGACAGAGACCCCAGTGTTATCATAAATTATTTCTTAGCATAGACCTATTGCTTCTTCTAAGATTGCATTTTAATGGAAAGGTGGCCTAGTATATCCAAAGACTAATCATTTATGCTGTTGTTACTATAGCCCAAACAAAAACCTTAACCTTACTGTCCTATTGACAGACTCATTAATTAAATAACATAAAATCTGTTCAAATGTTGTTTCATGTAGGCTAGGCATACAGGTAGTCATAAAATACTCACATCCCTGTACAATTCAGCTAAATTCATCCACAAACCAGAATAAAAATCAAACAACCCAAAATACTTGCTAAAAAGAAAATCTATCAACACTCGAAGTAATGCAAGTCATAAAACTTAGCTTATCACATGTATTTGTAGCCTATAAACTTACAAACAAATTCTAGGGGCAAGTTCGTTTTGATTACATTGATGAAAGAGATGGAGATCTTGACCAATAATTATAGACAGAGCGTGATTTGACCACAACTTTCAAGACAAAACGTCAGCAGACAGATTGATTGATCTTCCAAAAAGCCATCAAGCTCTTCTTAGAAATGGGTACTGAAACATAAATAAATTTGAAGACTTGGTTGAATTTGACAGAGAAAATTAAAAAATTTGAAGGGAAGTACATCTCATTGACTCTAAGCAATACAAAAAGAAGATCAAGGTCGTGCCTCATTATAACTACCACTACTAGTAACTCACCGCACCACCAAGCCACCCAAGGCCAACACAGCTACGCAGGTTCCTACTCCATCCCAATCTATTCAATGCCTGCCTCTTTCAACCCTCCCAGGAAGTTCCCATTTCCTTTAAATCTTTAGTTATGACATCCACCCACCCCAGACAAGGACGACTTTCTTTTCGTTTAGCCCCAGAGGGTTGGCCAAAAAGGACAATCACAGCTACGCAGGCTCCTCCTCCATCCCAATCTATTTAATGCCTCCCCCTTTCAACCCTCCCAGGAAGTTCCCATTTCCTTTAAATCTTTATTTATGACATCCACCCACCCTAGACAAGGACGACTTTCTTTTTGTTTAGCCCCAGACGGTTGGCCAAAAAGGACAATCTTCGGTAATCTGTCATCCTTCATCCGCAGAACCTACCCAAGCCATCTCAACCTTCCTTTCATTATGGCCCTTGAAAGTGGTATTGGACAACATTTTTCGTACAGCCTACTGTTTGAATTATGGTTAATCAGCCCGGTACCCAGAACAATCCGTATGCAATTTCTCTGGAAAACATCTAGTAAGTTTGCATCCACTTTTCCGAGCGCCCATACTTCAGAGCCATATGTGACCTCTGTCATCGCTGTAGCTTCTAATATTCCAATCTTGGTTTGCAGACTTACCTTCCTACTTTACCAAACTACAGTGAAGAAGAGCTAAGAGCTCATATGGCACTTGTGACGAGGCAAAAAGAGTTAAGAGCCAAGAGCTCATATGGTATGAGCTCTCACAAAATTCTAAGAATCAATAGATTGATTTATAAGGAAAATCAGAGGCTTAATGCTGGTCAGGATTTAAAATAAGAGCTCTGAGTCACGATGTCCTTCTAAATGTCAAAATTCATTAAGATCCGATCGCCCACTCGTAAGTTATATATACCTCATTTTTTCTAATTTTTCCTCTTCCTTTAGCCCCTCCCCAGATGTTCGAATCTAGGAAAATGACTTTATCAAGTCAATTTGTGCCGCTCCCTGACACGCCTACCAATTTTCATCGTTTTAGCACGTCCAGAAGCACCAAACTCGCCAAATCACTGAGCACCTCTCCCCAACTCCCCCACAAAGAGCGAATCCAGTACGGTTACGTCACTGACGTGTCAATGACATTTACTTATTCTATCTTCCAAGCTTCATACCGATTCCTCCACTCCAAGTGTTTTCCAAGATTTCCCCCTCCAACTCCCCCCAACGTCAAAAGATCTCGTCGGGATTTGAAATAAGAGCTCTGAGACGTGAATTCCTTCTAAATATCAAATTTCATTAAGATCCGATCACTTATCCATAAGATAAAAATACCCCAATTTTCACGCTTTCCAAGAATTCCGGTTTTCCCCTCCAACTCCCCCCAATGTCACAGGATCTGGTCGGAATATAAAATTAGATCTTTAAGGCACAAGATATTTCTAATTATCAAATTTCATTAAGATCTGGTCACCCTTTCATAAGTTACAAACACCTCATTTTTCCAAATTACCCCTCCCCAACTCCACCAAAGAGAGCAAATCCGGTCCAGTTTTGTCAGTCATGTATCTTAGACAGGTTTTTATATTTCCCATCCAGTTTCATCCTGATCTCTCCGCGAGAGATCAGGATGAGGTACTGACGAGAGAAAGAGAGAGGTACTGACGAGGGGGCAAACCAATTCATATATGTAATAAAAACATGAGAATAAAAAGTTGTTTACGTAAGCTAATTTATAAGTTATGTATATCTTTTACTCATACAAAGATTCGTAAAAATTGAAAGTTCTAGTTGCCTTTTTAATTAACCAAAAAATTGGAGGGCAACTAGGCTTCCTCCCCCGCTCTTTTTTTCTCAAAATCATTCGATCAAAATTATGAGAAAGCCGTTTAGCCAAAAAAAAAAAAAAAAAAAAAAAAAAAAAAAAAAAAAAAAAAAAAAAAAAAATACAAATTTTGTTTTAATTATTCCTCTGCGGAGAGCCAAAATTAAATCATGCATTGATTCAAAACGTTCAAAAATTAAATAAAAAAACAAGTTTTTTTCAACTGAAAGTAAGAAGCGACATTAAAACTTAAAACGAACAGAAATTACTTCGTATATAAAGGGGGCTGCTTCCTCATCAACGCCCTGCTCTTTACGCTAAAGTTTTTTACTGTTTTAAAAAGAAGAGTTGAGAGAAAGAGTCAAACTCTGAGAGAAAGAGAAAGGGATAACTAGTATCCCCGTCCATTGGTTTAACAGGGGCATATACTACTATAACTAATACCCTGAACTTTTTAGTCATAAAATGAGCAATTAGTATTATATTATATATACCTTCCCTGCCTAAACAAGACTTAGCAGCTTCCTGTTCATCATAAGCCCTACTCCCTGCCTATCCACCCCATCCTTCCTGCTTGAGTAAACAAATTCTATGTCACCTAATTTCATGCTTCTACATATATATATATATATATATATATATATATATATATATATATATATATACATATATATATATATATATATATATATATATATATATATATATATATATATATATATATATATATATATATATATATATATATATATATATATATATATATATATATATATATATATATATATATATATATATATATATATATATATATATATATCGACGTAATTACAATCCCCAAAGGAGTATTTATTCGACCCTTCAAATATTCTGAACCAAATGGTTATCACAAAATTTTGATCAGATGTATTGGGGATAACAGGTAGCAAAATATGGCGTGGAAGGGTCGCTTTTTATCCATCACTCAAACCTTATCGTTTTATAACATTAAATTTTACTGTCATTTCAAAATTAGAGCCTAATACAATTATGAAAGTTTTTAAAGTCAAATTAACAATAAAATATGAATACAAGATCTTTCACAGCGGAAATGGGTAATCAGAGTAATGTCACGCGGGTGCGATAAATTTGGATGAAGGACGGGGTCAAATATTATGATTGAATAGGTGAAAAACGCCTAGCCGTTGCGTCTAATCTGCTTGCTCAGAGTGACACTGATTCCAGATATGAAAGGGGTTGTCCCCTCCAACCCATCATTCTTTACCCATTCATAAAGTTTTTTATTGTTTGAAAAAGTAGAGTTGTGACAAAGAGTCAAACTTTAGCGTAAAGAGCGAGGCGTTGAGAGGAGGACAACCCCTTTCATATACGGAACAATTTCCGTCGTCTTAAGTTTTAATATCACTCCTTACTTGCACTTAAAAAACTTGCTTTTTTATTTAATTTCTGAACGTTTTTGAATTAATGCATGTTTGATTTTGGCTCACCGCACATGTATAATTAAAACGAAATTTGCACATTAATTTCTATTAGCTAAATAGCTTTCTCATAGTTTTGATCGGACGATTTTGATAAAACAAAGGGGCGGGGGAGGAGGCCTAGTTGCCCTCCAATATTTGGTTACTTAAAAATGCAACTAGAACTTATTTTTTACGAACATTTTTGTTAGTAATAAATATACGTAACTTACGAACTGGACCAACCGTAACTTACGATTCGAAACAAGTGGACATTATGTTAAATTGTAAGTTTTTTTTTATAAGAAAGGGCTAGAAAAACGCAAAAAGTTAAAACTCCATGTAATACTACAAAACAAAAATAAACACTGCCACTTTCATTCAAAATTTGTCCAAACTTGGTCCAATGCCTACTTGGGTACCGGAGAACCTATTTTACTTTTACGCCGAAAGTTCAATAACAGAAAGCCTTTTAGCCTTTTTTAGCTTTTTTTTAGAGTTTTAGCCTTGAGGCCTTTTATATATTTTGCAACCAAAGAATCATCTTGGTCCAAGCCTTCTTGGGCACCAAAACAACCAATTTACTTTTACCACGAAAGTTATAAGAAAAAGCCATTTAGCTTATTTTAAGCATTTTTTGAGCGTTTTAGCCTCAAGGCCTTCATTATAATTTGCGACCAAATAGTTTACTTGGTGCAGTGCCTACTTGGGCACCGGAGAACCTACTTCAGCCTTACCACGAAAGCTCTATAACAGAAAGCCTTTTAGCCTTTTTTTACCTACTTCAAATTTTACACTACTTTTTAAGAACCTTCTTCAGTTTTACCATGAAAGCTCTCTAACAGAAAGCCTTTTAGCCTTTTTTGTCCCTTTTTAAGTGTTTCAACCCTAAATCATTTTAAATAGTTTGTGACCAAAAAGTCTACTTGGTCCAGTGCCTACTTGGGCTCCAAAGAACCTTCTTTAGTTTTACCACGAACGTTCTGTAACAGAAAGCCTTTAGACTTTTTTTTTAGCCTGTTTTAAGCGTTTTAGCCTTCAGACCTTTTTTTATATTTTGCAACCAAAGATTCTACTGGGTCCGGTGCCTACTTTAGCACCGAAGAACCTACTTTTGTTTTACCACGAAGGTTCTATAAGAAAAAGCCCTTTAGCCTTTTTTTTTTAGCATTTTTCAAGCGATTTAGCCTTAAAGCCTTTTTTATATTTTGCAACCAAGAATCAACTTGGCCCGAAGCCTTCTTGGGTAGCGAAACACCTAATTTACTTTTCTCACGAAATTTATAAGAAAAAGCCATTTAGCCTTCTTTTTAGCATTTTTTAAGCGTTTTAGCCTCAAGGCCTTCTTTATAATTTGCGACCAAATAGTCTACTTGGTGAAGTGCCTACTTGGGCAGCGGAGAACCTACTTCAGTTTTACCACGAAAGCTCTATAACAGAAAGCCTTTTTTGTCCCTTTTTAAGTGTTTTGACCCTAAATCTTTTTTAATAGTTTGTGACCAAAAAGTCTACTTGGTCCGGTGCCTACTTGGGCTCCAAAGAACCTTCTTTAGTTTTACCACGAACGTTCTATAACAGAAAGCCTTTAGACTTTTTTTTAGCCTTTTTAAGCGTTTTAGCCTTCAGACCTTTTTTTTATATTTTACAACCGAAGATTCTACTGGGTCCGGTGCCTACTTTAGCACCGAAGAACCTACTTTTGTTTTACCACGAAGGTTCTATAAGAAAAAGCCTTTTAGCCTTTGTTTAGCGTTTTTAAGCGATTTAGTCTTAAAGCCTTTTTTATATTTTGCAAACAAGAATCAAGTTGGTCCGAAGCCTTCTTGGGCACCGAAACGCCCAATTTACTTTTACCACGGAAGTTATAAGAAAAAGCCATTTAGCTTTTTTTTATTTTTTTTTAGTATTTTTTAAGCATTTTAGCCTCAAGGCCTTCTTTGTAATTTGCGACCAAATAGTCTACTTGGTGAAGTGCCTACTTGGGCACCGGAGAACCTACTTCAGTTTTACCACGAAAGCTCTATAACAGAAGGCCTTTTAGCCTTTTTACCTACTTCAAATTTTACACTACTTTTTAAGAACTTACTTCAGTTTTACCATGAAGGCTCTCTAACAGAAAGCCTTTCAGCCTTTTTTGTCTCTTTTTAAGTGTTTTGACCCGAAATCCTTTTTAATAGTTTGTGACCAAAAAGTCTACTTGGTCCAGTGCCTACTTGGGCTCCAAAGAACCTTCTTTAGTTTTACCACGATCGTTCTATAACAGAAAGCCTTTTTCTAGCCTTTCTAAGAGTTGTGGCCCTAAATCCTTTTTAATTGTTTGTGACCAAAAAGTCTACTTGGTGTGGTGCCTACTTGGGCACCATATAAGCCCACCATATAAAGAAAGTCTTTTAGCCTTTTTTTTAGTCTTTTTAAGCGCTTTAGCCTCAAGGCCTTTTTTATAATCTGCGACCAAATATAATCTGCGACCAAATTGGTGAAGTGCCTACTTGGGCAACGGAGAACCTTCTTCAGTTTTACCACGAAAGCTCTATAACAGAAAGCCTTTTAGACTTTTTTACCTACTTCAAATTTTACACTACTTTTTAAGAACCTACTTCAGTTTTACCATGAAAGCTCTCTAACAGAAAGCCTTTTAGCCTTTTTTATCCCTTTTTAAGTGTTTTAATCCTAAATCCTTTTTAATAGTTTGTGACCAAAAAGTCTACTTGGTCCGGTGCCTACTTGGACTCCAAAGAACCTTCTTTAGTTTTACCACGAACGTTCTATGATAGAAAGCCTTTAGACTTTTTTTTATCCTTTTTTAAGCGTTTTAGCCCTCAGGCCTTTTTTTATTTTGCAACCAAAGAGTCTACTGGGTCCGGTGCCTACTTTGGCACCGAAGAACCTACTTTAGTTTTACTCCGAAGGTTCTATAAGAAGAAGTCTTTCAGCCTTTTTTTTAGCGATTTTTAAGCGATTCAGTCTTAAAGCCTTTTTTATAGTTTGTGACCAAAGAGTCTACTTGGTCTGATGCCTTCTTGGGCACCAAAGAACGTACTTTAGTTTTACCACGGAAGTCCTATAACAGAAAGCCTTTTAGTCTTTTTTTTAGCCTTTCTAAGAGTTGTGGCCCTAAATCCTTTTAAATTGTTTGTGACCAAAAAATCTTCTTGGTCCGGTGCCTACTCGGGCACCATATAAGCCCATCATTTAAATAAAGCCTTTTGTTTAGCCTTTTAAAGCATTTTAGCCTCAAGGCCGTTTTTATAATTTGTAACCAAATAGTCTACTTGGTGAAGTGCCTATTTGGGCACCGGAAAACCTATTTTATTTACCATGAAAGTTCTATAACAGAAAGCATTTGGCTTTTTTTTTAGCCTTTTTGAAGTGTTTTAGCCCTAAAACCTTTTTTTTATAGTTTGTGACCAAAAAATCTTCTTGGTCCGTTGACTACTTGGGTACCAAAGAACCTTCTTTAGTTTTACCACAAAATTTCTATAACAGAAAACATTTTAGTCTTCTTTTAGCCCTTTTAAAGCGTTTTAGCATTAAGGCTTTTTTTATGGCACTTGGTATCTACCAAGTGACAAGCGATCGCAAATTCTGTCGGTCTGTCTGTCCCGGTTTTGCTACTTTAGGCACTTCCAGGTAAGCTAGGATGATGAAATTTGGCAGGCGTATCAGGAACCAGACCAGATTAAATTAGACATTGTACTTCCCCGATTCGACCATCTGAGGGGAGTGGGGGGAGGATGGTTTCATTGGAAAAATGAGAAAAAATGAGGTATTTTTAACTTACAAACGTGTGATCAGATATTAATGAAATTTGATGTTTGGAAGAATATCGTGTCTGAGAGCTCTTCTTTTAAATTTTGACCGGATCTGGTGACATTGGGGAGGGGGAGTTGGGAGACGGGGAGCCTAAAATCCTTGAAAACGCTTAGTGTCGAGGGATCGGGATGAAACTTGATGGGAAAAATAAGCACAAGTACTAGATACGTGATTGACGTAGTCGGAAGGGATCCGCTCTCTAGGGGTAGTTGGGGGGGATTAATTCTAAAAAAATAGAAAAAATGAAGTATTTTTAACTTACAAATGGGTGATCGGATCTCAATGAAATTTGATATTTAGAAGGATATTGTGTCTCAAAGCTCGTGTTTTAAATCTTGACGGGATCTGGCGACATTGGGGGGAGTTTTAGGGGGAACCTAAAATCGTGGAAAACGCGTAGAGTGGAGGGATCGGGATGAAACTTGGCGGAAAAATAAGCAGAAGTCCTAGGTACGTGATTGTTATAATCGGAACAGATCCGCTCTATTTGGGGGAGTTGGGGGGGGGGGTTAATTCTGAAAAATTAGAAAAAATGACGTATTTTTAACTTACGAAGGAGTGATCGGATCTTTGTGAAACTTCATATTTAGAAGGACCTCGTAACTCAGATCTGTTATTTTAAATCCCGACCGGATCCAGCGTCTATGGGGAGGCAGATAGGGGGGACGGAAATCTAAGAAAATACTTAAAGCGGAGAGATCAGGATGAAACTGGGTGGGAAGAATAAAAAGAAGTCCAAGGAACTTGACTGACATAACCGGACGGACCCGCTCTCTTTGGTGGAGTTGGGGGGGGGATAATCTTGAAAAAATAGAAAAATGAGGTATTTGTAATCAGACAGTGTGATCAGATCTTAATGAAATTCGATATTTAGAAGGAGCTTGTGCTTTAGAGCTCTTGTTTTAAATCCCAACCAGATCAGGTGACATTAGGGGAGTTGGAGGGGGAAACCGGAATTCTTGTAAAACGTGAAAATTGGGGCATCTTTATCTTACGAATAGGTGATCGGATCTTAATGAAACATAATATATAGAAGGATCTTATGTCTCAGATGCTCCATTTTTGACTTGAATCCGGGACATAGGGGGTTGGTGGGGGGGGGAACAGAGATCTTGGAAAACGCATAGAGTGAGAGAGAGAGAGAGAGAGAGAGAGAGAGAGAGAGAGAGAGAGAGAGAGAGAGAGAGAGAGAGAGAGAGAGAGAGAGAGAGAGAGAGAGAGAGAGAGAGAGAGAGAGAGAGAGAGAGAATGTGATAGAAGGGAGAAAGAATAAAAAAGGGAGGGATTCGACAGTGAATATTTTGACTTGTCAATTAGAATTGAAACTTGGACCATAAATTCGTTTGTACTTTTTTAACCAGGCAGGAAACATCACTGTTAACACGCCAAACCGGTTTTGAGTTTATTTCCAAATGTAAAGCTTTCATGTCCATGCCATAAAGGAAATGCTATTATTTATTTTTATATAGACTTTAAAAGGTGTTTTTTGTGCAAGTAGACAAAAGCGAAATTTCCGATAAAATGTGAGACTTATATAAAAGCGAATCAACAACACCCAGAATAAACAGTCAATCAGTGAAGTCATATTCAATATGGTTCAGTTTACTAATAGCTTGATATTGGTATTCTTTTGTATTTTGGCTTGGTTTGATTCTGCCTCTTCCGTAAGTTGACTTTCCATTGCTATTCCTTGTTTACAGGTTTTTCTAAACTAAGAAGTGCTAAGACACAAATTCAGGATGTAGCAAGGGAAGATTTTTAGTGGGGGTGAGAACTACAGCTTTTAAGAGCATTCCATACCGGACGTAAAACATTTTCATGCATATATTAACCAAAATTTTGAAAAAAAAGAAAAAAACATTTTCATTTTATTTATTTATTTATATATTATTACATCAAACGGTAAGCAATAATGCTTGTTGCTATAGACCAAAAACAAGAAACAAGCTAACTAGTAACACTAGCGACACTTATAGCCTAAATTTTAGAAAAAGAAAAAAAACAACTAATACCCAAAGCTCATAGCTCATAAACTCAACAAAACTCATAACCAAAAGATCAACTTATAACTAATAACTAAACATAAAAAACTCCCAAATAGAAAGGTGTTCAATGATTTTTCTTTTATTTTCCTGCTCCAGAAAAAATTAGAATTAAAAGCTTGGGACAGTCCAATAATTTTTTTAGGAGATCCAAGTGTTTTTTTTTCATTCTCCGTTCAAAAATTCATACTTTTAATTGCAGAAATAAATCTCGTCAGTAAAACATTACGCAGAGATCATACTAGGCTCGCCTTTAATCAAACAATATTAGTATCACTCTCTATTACTACTACTACTACCAACTCACTGCAGCACCAAGCTAACTGAAACTATTACAGTTGTGCACGCTCCTTCTCCGTCCCAATCAACTCGAGGAACCCCATTCGGGGATGAACCACTTTTTGTTTAGCCCTATATGTTTGGTTGAAAATGAAGTTGTTTGGCAATCTGCCTTCCTTTATCCGTAAAATGGGTCTTACCCATCTTAACATTTCTCTCATTATCAAACAGTTCGTGGTAACGAACTGTAGTAAGTAGCGATTCGGCTCAATAGTAACCAAAACTCTAAAAAATTGAATTTTGATTTCAATAGCTACATCAAAAGAATCGCATTTTAATGCTGATTTTAAATATATAAGTTTCATCAAGTTTAGTCTTACCCATCAAAAGTTAGGAGCCTGAGAAAATTTGCCTTATTTAGGAAAATAAGGGGAAACACCCCCTAAAAGTCGTAGGATCTTAACGAAAATGATACCATCAGATTCAGAGAACCCTACTGTAGAAGTTTCAAGCTCCTATCTACAAAAATGTGGAATTTTGTATTTTTTGCCAGAAGACAAATCACGGGTGCGTGTTTATTTGTTTTTTTTTTCCAAGGGGTCATCGTACCGACCAAATGGTCCTAGAATGTTGCAAGAGGGCTCATTCTAACGGAAATGAAAAGTTCTAGTGCCCTTTTTAAGTGACCAAAAAATTGGGGGGCATCTAGGCCCCCCCCCTACGCTCATTTTTTCCCAAATTCAACGGATCAAAATTTTGAGATAGCCATTTTGTTCAGCATAGTCGAAAACCATAATAACTATGTCTTTGGGGATGACTTACTCCCCCACAGTCCCTGGGGGAGGGGCTGCAAGTTACAAACTTCGACCAGTGTTTACATATAATAATGGTTATTGGGAAGTGTACAGACGTTTTCAGGGGGATTTTTTTTGGTTTTGGGGGTAGGGTTGAGGGGAGGGGGCTATGTGGGAGGATCTTTCCTTGGAGAAATATGTCATGGGGGAAGAAAAATTCAATGAAAAGGGCGCAGGGCGCAGGACTAATCTGGTCACGTTAGAAAAAAACGTCAAATTCAGAGCTTAATACACAATGCTGGGTGTTCGGAGCCTCTCTATTATGGAGTATAATTTGAAAATAACACAACTATACGAGCGATAAAACATATATACCACAACCATAACTCAACTAACGAAAGAACTGCTAAGAGATAACACAACTATAAAGCGAAAACAGGTGAAAACTAACGGGAAAATAAACGAACTAAGAGGTGGAAGGGGCCCAGAGAAAAAATATAATCCTTTTCCAATTTTAAGCCTAACTTCCGCAAAGGAGTAATAATGTCAGAAGCCCTGAAATACCGAATTATTTTCTTTTTCCTATAAGACCGGGGTAAATGAAACAGAAACTTACAATAGCGGAAATATACACAATTCAGCCAGATCTTGTCTTTTTTTCAGAATAGGTGAAATACTAGATAGGAAAAGTATTGAATGGTCGCAAAAACTAGTGTATAGCAATGCAAGCGCTTTTCGATAATTAAATAAAAAAACAAGTTTTTTTAACTGCAAGTAAGGAGCGACAGTAAAACTTAAAACGAACAGAAATTACTCCGTATATGAAAGGGGCTTTTCCTCCTCAACACCCCGCTCTTTACGCTAAAGTTTGACTTTTTCTCTTAACTCTACATTTTAAAACAGTAATAAACAGTAATAGAAACGTTAGTTAAAAACTAAAAGTTATAGTTGCCTTTTTATGTAACCGAAAAATTGGAGGGCAACTAGGCCTCCTTCCCCACCCCTTATTTCTCAAAATCGTCTGATCAAAGCTAAGAGAAAGCAATTTAGCCAAAAAAGGAATTAATATGCAAATTTCATTTTAATAATCTGTTAATCTGATTCAATACAAAAAATTCAATAAGATTGGACAAGTCCTATGGTGGAGAGCCAAAATAAAACATGCATTAATTCAAAAACGTTCAGAAATTAAATGAAAAAAACTAGTTTTTTTTAACTGTAAGTAAGGAACGACATTAAAACTTAAAACGAACAGAAATTATTCAGTATATGAAATGGGTTGTCCGCTCTTAAACGTCTCGCTCTTTATGCTAAAGTTTGACTCTTTGCCACAATTCTACTTTTTAAAACAATTAAAAGCTTTTAGCGTTTGAGGCGTTGAAGAGCGGACAACCCATTTCATATACTGAATAATCAAACAGTTCGTGATAACGAACTGTAGTAAGGAGCGACCCGGCTCAATAGTAAACGGAACTCTAAATAACGGAATTTTGATGCTAAAATATACATCAAAAGAATCGGATTTTCATGCTGATTTTAAATATATAAGTTTCATCAAATTTGGTCTTTGTCATCAAAAGTTACGAGCCTGAGAAAATTTGTCTTATTTTAGAAAATAGGGGTAAACACCCCCTAAAAGTCACAGAATCTTAACAAAAATCGCACCATCTCATTCAGCGTATCAGAGAACCCTATAGCATAATTTTCAAGCTCCTATCTACAAAAATGTGGAATTTCGTATTTTTTGCCAGAAGACAAATCACGGGTGCGTGTTTATTTGTTTGTTTTTTTGTTTTTTTTTCCCAGGGGTCATCGTATCGACCAAGTGCTCCTAGAATGTTGCAAGAGGGCTCATTCTAACGGAAATGACAAGTTCTAGTGCCTTTTTTAAGTGACCAAAAAAATTGGAGGGCACCTAGGCCCCCTCCCACGCTCATTTTTTCTCCAAAGTCAACAGATCAAAATTTTGAGATAGCCATTTTGTTTTGCATAGTCAAAAACCATAATAACTATGTCTTTGGGAATGACTTATTCCCCCACAGTCCCTGGGGGAGGGGCTGCAAGTTACAAACTTCGACCAGTGTTTACATATAATAATGGTTATTGGGAAATGTACAGTCGTTTTCAGGGGATTTTTTGTTTTGTTTTGGGGGTGGGGTTGAGGGGAGGGGGCTATGTGGGAGGATATTTCCTTGGAGAAATATGTCATGGGGGAACAGAAATTCAATGAAATGGGCGCAGGATTTTCTAAAATTACTATAAAAAAATGAAAAAATAAACATGGAAAAATTCTTTCAATTGAAAGTAAGGAGTACCATTGAAACTTAAAACGAAGAGAGATTATTACGCATATGAGGGGTTCTAAAAATACTTTAGCATAAAGAGCGAGGTATTTAGGAGGAGATAAATACCTCGCTTTTTATGCTAAAGTATTTTTTGTAATTTCAACTATTTATTCTACGGTCTTTCTGATTCAGGGGTCATTCTTAAAGAATCGGCACAAAACTTAACGATTTAGTGTAAAGAGCGAGGTATTAACGAGGGTACAAACCCCCTCATATACATAATAAAAATTTAAGAATATAAATGTTTGTTACGTAAGTTAATTATTAAGTTACGTATATTTTTTACAAATAAAAACTTTCGTTTAAAATTAAAATTTATAGTTGCCTTTTTGTGTAACCGAAAAATTGCATGGTAACTAGGCCTCCTTCCCCATCCCATATTTCTCAAAATCGTCTGATCAGAACTAAGAGAAAGCCATTTAGCCAAAAAAGGAATTAAAATGTAAATTTCATTTTAATAATTTATGTGTGGAGAGCCAAAATCAAACATGCATTAATTCAAAAACGTTCAGAAATTACATAAAAAAACTAGTTTTTTTAACTGAAAGTAAGGAGCGACATTAAAACTTAAAACGAACAGAAATTACTCCGTATATGAAATGGGTTCTCCCCTCCGCAATCCTTCGCTCTTTACGCTAAAGTTTGACTCTTTACCACAATTTTGCTTTTTAAGACAATTAATAGCTATAGCATAAAGATTTTAGCTTTAGCATATGTATATATGGCATATTACATATATGGCATATTACATGGCATATGTATATATGGCATATTACATATAGCTTTAGCATATGTTTGCTTTAGCAATTTAGCTTTAGCATATGTACCAAAAGAATCCGAAGACCTCAAAAGAATTTATCTGAAAAACACCTAAAAAATCCTTGTCCGTCTTCTGAAATGCTGACGCGTCAGAGCCGTGCTTGACCATTATCATCAATGAAGCTTACAATAATCCATTCTAGATTCGCAGACTTATCATCCTATTCTTCCAAATTTATATCAACTATGAAACAACACCCTGGAATTTCCTACTTTTAATCACCCAGTCAAAGTCAAAGAATTATAATGAAAATCCCAGCATTAGATTTAGTAAATCAGAGAACCCTACTGTAGAAATTTCAAGCTCCTATACATAAAAAGACTGAATTTTGCTTTTCTTTTGCCCGAAGAATATCACAGATGCGAGTTTATTTGGTTTTCTTTTGTTTGTGTTATCACAGGGTGATCGTGTCAAACCAATGATCCTCTTAAACTGGGAAACGGCTGATCAGAAATCAAAAGTTCTAGTGCCTTTAAGTTGCCAAAAATATTGGAAGGTTGCTAGCTCCAGACCTCTTTTTTCCCAAATCCGTCCGATAAAAATTTCTGTATAGCCTTTTTGTTCAACATAGCGAAAGATTTAACAACTATGACTTTGAGGATAAATGAGGAGTTTTTCTTGTAGGGAGGAAATTTTTATTGAGAGTGAGCCAGGTTAACTGGCATTATTGATCAAGAGCTAAGAGCTCATATGGCACTTGTGACGAGGCCGAAAGAGCCAAGAGCCTTGAGCTCACATAGCATGAGCTCTAGCAAAATTATAAGAATCAATAGATTGATTTAAAAAGAAAATCAGAGGCATAGTGCTGGTCGGGATTTTAAATAAGAGCTCTGGGACACGAGGTCCTGCTAAATATCAAAATTCATTAAGATCTGATCACCCACTCGTAAGTCAAAAATACATCATTTTTTCCAATTTTTCCTCTCCCTTCAGCTCTCGGATGGTCAAATCGGGGAAAACCACTTTATCAAGTCAATTTGTGCAGGTTCCTCACACGCCTACCAATTGTCACCAAACTCGCCAAAGAACTGGGCCCCCCTAAGTCCCCCAGAAAGAGCAGATCCAGTCCGGTTAAGTCAATCACGTATCTACAACATTTGCTTATTCTACCCACCAAGTTTCATCCCGATCCCACCACTCTAAGCGTTTCCCAAGATTTGTGGTTTCCCCTGCCAGCTCCTCCCAGTGTCACCAGATAAGTGACACTGGGACTCTTAAAATAAGAGTTCTGAGACATGGTTTCCTTCTAAATATCAAATTTCATTAAGATCCGGTCACCCGTTTTTTAGTTAAATATACCTCAATTTTTCTAATTGTTTCGAATTAACGCCCCCCCAAATACCCCAAAGAGAGTGGATCTGTTCTAATTATCTCAATCACGGTTCTAGAGCTTGTGATTATTCTTACCATCAAGTTTCATCCCGATCTCTCCACTCTAACCGTTTTCCAAGATTTCTAGTTTCCAAGATTTCTGTTTCCCCCTTTCGACCCATCTATGTCTCGGATTCGATTCGAATTAGAAATGGAGCATCTGAGAGATAAAATATTTATATATATCAAGTTTCATTAAAATCCAATCACCCATTCGTAAGATAAAGATACCTTAATTTTCACGTTTTCAAAGATTTCCGGTTTCCCCCTTCAGCTCCCACCAATGTCACGGGATCAGGTCGAGATTTAGAATAAGAGCTCTAAAGTACAAGATCCTTGTAAATATCAAATTTCATTTAGATCTGAATTCCCGTTCGTCAGTTACAAATACCTCATTTTTCTAATTTTCCGAATTACCCCCCCCCAACTCTCCCAAAGAGAGTGGATCCGGTCCGGTTATGTCAGCCACGTATCTTGAACTTGTGCTTATTATTCCCACTAAGTTTCATCCTGATCTTTCCACTCTAAGCCTTTCCCAAGATTTCTGGTTCCCCCACCCCAGCTCTCCCAATGACACTGGATCCGGTTGGAATTTAAAATAAAAGATATGAGTTATGAGATCCTTCTAAATATGAAATTTCATAAGATCTGATTACTTCCTCGTAAGTTAAAAATACCTCATCTTTTCTAATTTTTTAGAATTAATCCCCCCCACCCCAACTCCTCCAAAGAGATCGGATCCGGTTCGGTTATGTCAATCACGTATCTAGGACTTGTGCTTATTTTTCCCACCAAGTTTCATCCCGATCCATCCACTCTAAGCGTTTTCGAAGATTTTGGGTTTCCCCCTCCAACTCCCCCCAATGTTACTAGATCTAGTCGGGATTTAGAATAAAAGCTCTGAGACGAAATATCCTTCTTAATATCAAATATCATCAAGATCTGATTACCCGTTTGTAAGTTAAAAATACCTCTTTTTTCTAATTTTTCCGAATTAACCATC
The DNA here is from genome assembly GCF_032884065.1 of Artemia franciscana. NCBI lineage: Eukaryota > Metazoa > Arthropoda > Branchiopoda > Anostraca > Artemiidae > Artemia > Artemia franciscana. Next base: position 42,150,639 of record NC_088877.1, on the reverse strand, counting down.
CCCCCACTCCCCCCAGAGGGTCGGTTTGGGGAATCGAATCTTTCTAATTTAATTTGGTCTGATCCCTGATACGTCTGCCAAATTTCATTGTCCTAGCTTATCTGGAAGTGCCTAAACTAGAAAAACCGGGATAGACAGACAGACCGACAGACCGACAGAATTCGCGATCGCTATGTGTCACTTGGTTAATACCAAATGCCATAAAAAGATCATAAATTAAATAAAAGAAACAAGTCTTTTCAACGGAAAGTAAGAAGCAACATTAAAACTAAATAAGAACATAAATTATTCCGTATCCTAAGGGGTTATCCCTCTTCGCTATGCTTTGCTCTTTACGCTAAAGTTTGGCAAATTTGTTGAAATTTTATAAAACAGACTACTGAAACCGAAGGACCGTTTGATTAGAATAGGAAGCTTTTTTTAAAGTGCTTAAAACCTTAGCAAGAAGAACAGAGTATTGAAAAAGGAGGTAATCCTTTAATATACAGAATAATGTTTAGGTTTTTTTTTTAGTTTTAACATTGCTTCTTACCTTCACTTCAGTTGTAAAAAATTAAATTGTTCACTTCATCCCTCCTCTTTACTAATAATTAATTTTAAAAACTTTTCCTAAGAAATTGATTTTTCGAAGAAAAGTAAAGGTTTCCATTAAACCAAAAATGATCCGAAATGAAATCAAATAATCTTTCAAGCACAGAGCTACCCAATTACCAATAATAAATAAATGGAACCAAAAATGAACAAAAATTCCTATAATTAACCGTTCGAGTCAAACTCAAAACGACCTGAAGTCAACATGAGTATTGCTGAAAACCCCCATGCCTTCTCAAGACCAGAATATAATTAGCACTTTACTGACAACATAATATATTTATATATTATATTATATAAATATATATATATATATATATATATATATATATATATATATATATATATATATATTATATATATATATATATATATATATATATATATATATATATATATATATATATATATATATATATATATATATATATATATATATATATATATATATATATATATATATATATATATATATATATATATATATATATATATATATATATTATATTTAAATATAATATATATTTTATGTGTTTGCATTGATATTGAACCAGGGATTTCTATTTGACATCCGCACTGATATCACATTGAGTGTCTAATTCCACAAGTATTCTACAGTTTCTACTGTTTTCTGGCACCTAATCATTTGCATCAACCCTCTCTTTTGACTGATGATAGAAAATAACTTCAAGGCAAAATGCATCAAATTTTACAGAAAATTTAAGAGAGAGAAAATGATTGTAGTTCAAAAAGATTGCGACTCTTGTATTATTGAAGTTTAAATTCATTTTTATGGCAGCTCGTCTGAGAGAAAAACTTTTAGTAAAAGTCATTTATCAATATTACTAGTTTCCAATTTGTTATTTCCTCTTCTTGCAATATCCTTTCTCATTGCACCCACATGGGACAGAGCCGGGAGCCTGGGCTGCGATACTCGGCACACAACAAGCTAGCGTATTTTTTATGTTCTAATTGCGTATTAGAATAATTGACCGTTTTGGTCTTCAGTTTTAAGTCATGAGGTGTCAAATCAGGAATTTTAATTGAATTAAGAAATTCTGGTATGAATAAAATTCCTCCTTCCTAATGTACTAAAGAATCAATCATTGTTTCATGTTTGCTTCTCTTCTAACTGCAGTTTTTATTTACGATTCGATGTGATACCCCAGTCGCTTTTCTTCAAACAGCGGATTTCATTTTCTATTGTTTTCATTAGGGATTCATTGTGATACGTGTATCAGTAATACCTTTTCGTATATCATTACCTATTACATGTTTGTTGCATTTTTCTTTAGCTGTTAAAATTCGTTCACAATCGCCTGTGATTTTGTATTTAGTCAGAGACACGAAAAAAGATTTCTTCTTAAGCATTTCCCAAGTCGTTATATTTTTACTTTAATGGCGTTGCAGTATAATTCAGTCGAACACTTTGTGGTAACGAACTGTAGTAAGGAGCGACCCGGCTCAATAGTAAACGGATCTCTAAAAAATGGAATTTTGATACTAAAACATACATTAAAAGAAACGGATTTTTATGCTTATTTTAAATATATAATTAAACAGAAAAACAAGTTTTTTAAATTAAAGTAAGGAGCGAATTAAAACTTAAAACAAACAGAAATTACTCCGTATATGAAAAGGGCTTTTTCTCATCAACGCCCCACTCTTTTCGATAAAGTTTGACTCTTTCTCTTAACTCTACTTTTTAAAACAGTAAAAAACTTTAGCGTAAAGAGCAGGGCGTTGAGGAGGAAAAGCCCCTTTCATATACAGAGTAATTTCTGTTCGTTTTAAGTTTTAATGTCGCTCCTTACTTTCATTTAAAAAAACTTGTTTTTTCTGTTTAATTTCTGGACGTTTTTGAATAAATGCATGTTTTGATCTTGGCTCTCCGCACATAAATAATTAAAACGAAATTTGCATATTAATTTTTTGGGGCTAAATGGCTTTCTCATAGTTTTAATCGGAAGATTTTGAGAAAAAATTTGCGATGGAGGAGGCCTAGTTGCCCACCAATTTTTTGATTACTTAAAAGGGCATTAACTTTTAATTTTTTACGAACGTTTTCATAAGTAAAAATATACGTAACTTACGAATTTATTTAAGTAGCGAACTTCTGTATTCGTATGTTTTTATTACGTATATGAGGGGGCTCGCCCCTCGTCGATACCTTGCTCTTTACACTAAAGCTTAAATTTTGTCCCAATTCCTTAAGAATGACCCCTGAATCACAAAGGCCGTAGAATAAGTAGTTGTAATTGCTGAGAAGACTTTAGCGTAAAGAGCGAGGTATTACGAGGAGGTAAACCCCTCATATGCGTTATAATGTCTGTTCGTTTTCAGTTTTAATGCTGCTCCTCACTTTCAGTAGAAAAAACTTTTCATATTTATTTTTTCATTGTTTTTTTTTAAATAATGCTAGAAAATCCTGCGCCCCCTTCATTGAAAGTCTCTTCCCCCATGAGAAGTTCCTCCATTGAAAGATCCTCCCACGTAACCCCTCCCCTCAACTCTCCCCCCAACCATAAAGATCCCCCTGAAAACGTCTGTACACTTCCCAGTAACCATTACTATATGTAAACACAGGTCAAAGTTTGTAACTTGCAGCCCCTCCCACGGGGACTGCGTGGGAGTAAGTCGTCCCCAAAGACATAGTTATTAGGTTTTCGACTATGGTGAATATCATGGCTATCTCAGAATTTTGATCCTGTGACTTTGCGGAAAAAATGAGCGTGGGAGGGGGCCTTGGTGCCCTCCAATTTTTTTGGTCACTTAAAAAGGGCACTAGAACTTTTAATTTCAGTTAGAATGAGCCCTTTCACAACATTCTAGGACCACTGAGTCGATACAATCACCCCGGGGAAAAAAACGAACACGCATCCGTGATTTGTCTTCTGGCAAAAAATGCGAAATTCCACATTTTTGTAGATAGGGGCTTGAAACTTCTACTATAGGGCTCTTTCATACGTTGAATATGATGGTGTGATTTTGGTTAAGATTCTATGACTTTTAGGGGGTTTTCCCCCCTATTTTCTAAAATGAGGCAAATTTTCTCCGGCTCGTAACTTTTGATGGGTAAGACTAAACTTGATGATACTTATATATTTAAAATCAACATTATAATGCGATTCTTTTGATGTAACTATTGGTATCAAAATTCCATTTCTTAGAGTTTCGGTTACTATTGAGCCGGGTCGCTCCTTACTACAGTTCGTTACCACGAACTGTTTGATTCTCATCAAATTTAGTCTTTGTCATCAAAAGTTACGAGCCTGAAGAAATTTGCCATATTTGGAAAATAGGGGGAAACACCCCCCTAAAAGTCATAGAATCTTTACCTAAATCACACCATCGTATTCAACGTATCAGAAAACCCTACTGTTGAAGTTTCAAGCTCCTATCTACAAAAATGTGGAACTTCGTAGGTTTTGCCCTCGTATCGACCGGGTGGTCCTAGAATGTCACAACCGGGCTCATTCTAACGTAAATGAAAAGTTCTAGTGCTCTTTTATGTGACAAAAAATTGGAAGGCACCTAGGCCCCCTCCCACGCTAATTTTTTCTTAAAGTCAACTGATCAAAATCTTGAGATAGCCATTTTGTTCAGCACAGTCGAAAACCATAATAACTATGTCTTTGGGATGACTTACTCCCCCACAGTCCCCGGGGGAGGGGCTGCAAGTTGCAAAATTTGACCAGTGTTTACGCACAGTAATGGTCATTGGGAAGTGTACAGACGTTTTTCAGGGGGATTGTTTGGTTGGGGGGTTGAGGGGAGGGGACTATGTGGGAGGATCTTTCCTTGGAGGAATATGTCATGGGGGAAGAGAAATTAAATGAAGGGGGCGCAGGATTTTATAGCACAATTATAAATTTTTTACTGTTTAATAATTTAGAATTGAGAGAAAGAGTCAAACTTTAGCGTAAAGAGCGGGGCGTTGAGAAGGGAACAGCCCCTTTCATACACGGAGTAATTTTTGTTCGTTCTAATTTTTAATGTCGCTCCTTATTTTCAGTTAAAAAAACTAGTTTTTTTTAATTACAAACAGAAATGTCTCAGTGGCTACTTCCTCTGAAATGTGTAAATTACGGAGTGATATAATCATTGTTATATTTTTTAGTTTCTAGTCATAGGGTGGCAAATTAGCAATGTCAGACTCTTACATGATTTCAATTCCTCCTTCATGTTTATCTTTGGTGACACCAAAATGATACTTTCTTATCCCATTGCTATTCCCGAACTATAATTTACGCAGTAGTATAATTACTGTCTTATTCTTTAGTTTTAAGTCACATTTTCGTTTGTAATTCAGTGTGATTTTTGCTGTTTCTTGTTCTAAGCCATTGTCTTTCCCTGTTCAGAGTCATCTGTCATCTTTTGTGATTTTGCTCGTGTAATAGATACCAAAAATTAATTCATTCATCCTGTTCTTCCTTCACAAACTCACACACGCTGAACTAACACGTTCTTTTATTCCATTGTAATTTTGCTTTGTTTTCTAAACACAGGTTTTGTTGTGCAGCATTTTGTTTTCAAATTAGTGTAATTTTGGCCGTTTCTTGTTCTATGCCGTTTTCTTTAGCTGTTCAAAGTTATTGGTCACTTTCTTTCGTAATTTTTAATGCGATACAGATATAAAGAATACGACCAACCCTAGAAATAAAATAGGATAATTTTGTCCTTTGAATGTGTATAAATTTTACGTAACGAGCATGATTTTTTTTGCTATGAATTTAATTCCTCTTTCCTATTTATCCTTCATAGACGTAAAAATAGCTTCATTCCACTTCAGGGTCATAAAGAAATTCAGGTGTAAATTTATTTTCTCCTTCCTGTGTACCTTTTTTAGACACAAAAAAACACACTTTCTAATTTTAGATTAAGAATAAGCACTTCTAATTGAATTAAGTAGTTCTGTTGCGAACCCAATTCCTTCTTACTATTTATCCGTTACAGGCTAAAGTACACTTAACTAATTTGTTCCTTAATTCAACTGTATTTTTGCTTAATCACCTAACAGCAGATTTCGTTGTGCAACGCATACATTTGCAATTCAATGTTATTTTTGCTGTTTCTTCTTCCATGCCCTTTCCTATGGCTGTTCAGAGTTTTTTGTCCTAATATGTAATTTCGCATGCGTAATAATAAAAGCGATAAGACCTCCCCTGGAATGTACATGAAGTAATTTATGCTCTTGAAATATATGCAAATACGACGTCACTCGCCTCAACTTTTAGTTTTGCCAAAATTAAGGCTCTTAATGAATATTCGCAAACTCACTACCTATCTAGCTCTTTTTTCAGAACAGAAGATCCCAGGGTACCGATAAAAAAAAAAACAAAAAACCATCGATTAAAGATATAAAATACATCATTTGAATACAGTGTTCTTATTTATGTTCCCATCAGATAAAAAAAAGTCCAAGCTTTGATTGCAGGCTGGTAGTCCACCATCAGAAGATTTCAAGGACATAAAGCTTGCGGATGATATTGAATCGGGGACGTTCAAGATTTCAAGTGCAGAGGCCCAAGACAGCATTTCCCCCCCTGAAAGCTCAGCAGCTCAAGTTACTGCTCCAGAAAAAGAGCTTTTGAAAAATCCACTTTTTTCCTGCATATTTAACGATGAAAACACGCTTACCGTCGAAGGCGCAAGAGAAGTTGCAGCTAACGCAATGAACCAAATACGAAGAATGATGGCGAGCTTGAGGATGTACATTGCAGAAGCAACAGCAAATGAGCAACCACCAAATAAAAAGCAAAAAAGATCTGCGGAGGTACAAACCTCAGGTGAAGTTTACCAGAGTTTAATTTTTCTTGTTTACTATAGTCAGATTATAGATTTTTAACGAGGTAGGACCTTCGATAAGCATAAATTATTTTTTATAATTTCAGCAAGAGCACTTAAGGAGCTGATAATAGTAAGAAATTGTGTTTCTTGTAGTAAAACCAAGCGAAAAACCAAGTTTGACACTTTTCTATAGACAAAGGAATCATAATTATTTTTTAGTATAAATATGATTAGCTCTTTTTATTATTGTTTTTTTTATATAATCATTCTATTGATTGTTCGGCATAGGTGCAAACTTAATAGGAATGAAAAAAGAGACCTCAAAAAATCTCCAAGGAAGTACTCAAAAACTGAGCTTGAAACTTTTCTACAGACAAAAAACATCATAATTGTTTTTATTAATAGTAAAATTAGCTCTTTTTATTATTTTTGTATTAATTATTTTTATCAATTGTTTGGCATAGGTGCAAACTTAATAGGAATGAAAAAGGTGACCACAAAAAATCTCCATGGAAGTACTGCAAAAACAAAGCTCGAAACTTTTCTACAGACAAGCAACATTATATATGTTTTTATAAATAGTACCGTTGGCTCTTTTTATTATTTTCTTATTTTATTATGGCACTCGGCCGTCGGTCAAGTGGCCTACAGCGATCGCATTTTCGGTCCGTCGGTCGGTCCCAGTTTTGTTAATTTGGGCACTTCCAATTAAGCTAGAACGATGAAAGTTGGCAGGCGTATCTGAGTCAAGACCAGATTAAATTAGAAATAGTGACTTGTCTAGTTTGAGCATCTCGGGGGGAGAGTGGAGGGACAGTTCATTTGTAAAAATAAAAAAAATTAGGCATTTTTAACTTATGAACGAGTGATCGGATCTTAATGAAATTTACTATTTTAAAGGACCTTATGTGTAAGAGTTCTTGCTTTAAATCCCGACAAGATCTGGCGACATGGGGGGATATTGAGGGGGAAACTGAAAATATTTGAAAACGCTTAGAGTGGAGAGATCGGGATGAAACTTGGTGGGACAAATAAGCAAAAATCCTAGATACGTGATTGACGTAATCGGATCGGATCTGCTCTCTTCTAAATCCCTCCCGGATCCGGTGACATTGGGGGCAGTTGGATGGGGAAACCGAAAATCTTGGAAAACGCTTAGAGTGAAAAGATCGGGATGAAACTTGGTGGGGAGAACAAGAACAAGTCCTAGATATGTGATTGACATAGCCGGACCGGATCCGCTCTCTTTGGGGGAGCTGGGGGATTTCTAGTGGTTTGGTGAGTTCGGTGCTTCTGAATGTGCTAGGACGACGAAAATTGGAAGACGAGTCAGGGACATTCAGAAGTTGACTTGATAACAGTCGTTTCGCCGATTCGACTATCTGGGGGGGGGGGAAGCAGGAGGGAAGGGATATCGTGAAAATTGAGGTATGTTTAACACACACACACACACATACACACACAAACACACACACACACACACACATACACACGTACATACACGCACACATACACACAAACATACACACTCGCAGACAAACAAACCTGGGTACCTGCAGCCAACCTAAAAATGCACATTTTTTAATAACTGTATTCAAGTTAGGTTAATATAAATTTTTTTCCCAAGAAAAGAAAATAGTTTTGTTGTTAATTTGTCCATAGAAGAGAAAAAAGTTACACTTTAACTCTGAATTTTCCGTAGAAGAGAATAAAAGTTATACTTCAGTTCTGAGGTTCTCCACAGAAGAGAAAAAGTTCCACTTCAGTTCTGAATTTTCTCAAGATGAGAAAAAAGTTCGATTTTATTAATTTTGCCGTAGAAGAGAAAAAAGTTAATTTCGATTCTGATTTTCCCAAAAACAAGAAAACAAAGTTCAAGTTCTGTTCTGGATTTCCCCATTGATGACAAAAACGTTACACTTTGATTCTGAATTTTTGCAAAGAAGAGACAAAAGTAACACTTCAGTTCTGAGTTTCTCCAAAGAAGAGAAAAAAGTTTATTCACTGTTATGAATATTCTCAAAGAAGAGAAAAAAGTTCAAGTTCTGTTTTGAATCTTTTCGTAGAAGAAAAAAAGTTACACTTCAATTTGGAATTTTTTCCAAAAAAGAGAAAAAAGTTACACTTCGATTCTGAATTTTTTTGAAGAAGAGAAAAAGTTCCATCACAGTTCTGAATTCTGAAAGAAGAGAAAAAGTTCAATTTTTGTTCAGAATATTTCCAAAGAAGAGAAAAAGTTCCACTTTGATTCTGGATATTCTCAAAAGAAGATAAAAAAGTTTAAGTTTTCTACTGAACTTTTCCATTGAAGAGAAAAAAGTTTCATTTCGAATTGGAACTTTTTCCGAGGAAGAGAAAAAAGTTACACTTCAACTCTGAGTTTTCCCAATGAGAAAAAATTCCACTTCAATTTTGAACTTTCTCAATGAAGAGAAAAAGTTCAAGTTGTCTTCTGATTTTTTCAATAGATGAGGAAAAAGTTACACTTCGATTCCAAATCTTCCGAAAGAAGCGAAAAAAGTAATATTTCATTTCAGAATTTTCAGAATGAAGAGAGAAAAGGTTACACTTCAATTCTGTGTTTTTCCCAAAGAGAAAAAATTTCAGCTTCTATTGTGAATTTCACCGAAAGAAGAAGAAAAAATAAACGTTCAGTTCTGAGTTCCCCAAAGAAGAGAAAAAGTTTCACTTCGATTCTGAATATTATCCCTAGAAGAAAAAAAAATTACCCTTACCCTTCAGTTCTGAGTTCTGCAAAAGAAAAAAAGTTCTGAGTTTTCCCAAAGAAGAGAAAAAAGTTACACTTCAATTCTGAATATTTCCAAAGAGAAAAATGTTCAACTTCTGTCATGAAAGTTCAGTTCTGAGTTTCCCCAAAGAAGAGAAAAAAGTTTATGTTCTGAATTTTTTCTGTAGAAGAGAAAAAACTTCGCTTTGATTCTGAATTTTATCCCTAGAAGAAAAAAAAAGTTTTACTTCAGTTCAGTAAGAAATCACCTAACTTCTTTTTTCTCTTCTTTGGAAAATTCCGAATTGAAGTGTAACTTTCTCCTCTTCTTTGAAAAAATTCAAAACTTGAAGTCTTTCTCTTCTTTGGGGAAAGTCAAAACTGAAGCGTAACTTTTTCTCTCTTCTTTGGAAGAAATTCCCAATCGAAATGTAAAGTTTTTGTCATCTATGTAAAAATTCAGAACAGAACTTGAACGTTTTTCTTCTTTGAGAAAAATGAGAACTGAAATGAAACTTTCTCTCTTATTTCAGGAAATTCAGAACTAAAGAGAAATTTTTTCTCTTCTTTTAAAAATATTCAGAATCGAAGTGTAATTTTTTTCTCTTCAATGGATGAATTTAGAGCAGAACTTGAACTTTTTGTCTCTTCTTTGAGATAATTTAGAACTGAAATAGAACTTTTTCTCGGGTGGAAAAATTCAGAATGGAAGTGTAACTTTTTTCCCCTCTTTGAGAAAATTCAGAAATGACATGGAACTTTTTCTCTTCTTTGGGGAAACTCAGAACCAAAGTGTAGCTTTTGTCCTCTTTTTGAACAAATTCAGAATCAAAGTGTAACTTTTTTCTCTTCTATGGAAAAATTCGGAACCAAACTTGAACTTTATTCTCTTCTTTGAGAAAATTCAGAATCGAAGTGTAACTTTTTTCTTTTTATAGGAAAAATTCAAAAGAGAACTTGAACTTTATTCTGTTCTTTTAAAAAATACAGAATTGAAGTGGAACTTTTTTTCTTCTTGGAATAATTCAGAATAAAATTATAACTTTTGTTTCACTTCTTTGAGAAAATTCATAACTGAAGTGGAACATTTTCTCTCTAGGGAAACTCAGAGTTGACTTTTTCCCCCTCTTTGGAAAAAACTCAGGATCGAAGTATAACTTTTTTCTCTTCTATGGAAAAATTCAGAAGAGAACATGGAGTTTTTCCTCTTCGTGGAAAAGATTCAGATTGAACTGTGACTTTTTCTCTTGTAAAAAATTCAGAACAGATGACTTTTTTTCTTTTCTTTGGAAAAAATGAACCTAACTTGAATTCAGTTATTTGAAAAAAGTACATTTTTAGGTTGGCTGCAGGTACCCTGGTCCATGTGCTTGTTTTTTTGTGTGACCTTCTATTTGCCTGTCTCTGTGTCTGTCTCTGTGCATTGATTTGCGTTTTTGTTTGTGTGTTCTTCTCTCTCTCTCTCACTCTCTTTCTCTCTCTCTCTCTCTCTCTCTCTCTCTCTCTCTCTCTCTCTCTCTCTCTCTCTCTCTCTCTCTGTATGCCTGTCTGTCTAACGATAGAGTACGACTTGCCGTTTTTCTCTTCTTTGAGAAAATTCAGAGCGGAAGTGTCACTTTTTTCATCGTTTGAAAAATTCAGAATTGAAGCATAAATTTGTATCTTTTATGGAAAATTCAGAACAGAACTTTAACTATTTTTTTCCCATCTTTGGATAAATTCAGAACAGAAGTGTAACCTTTTCTCTTCAATTGGGGAAACTCAGAACTAAATGTTTTTTCCTTCTTTCGAAAAATTCACAACAGAAGTTGAGCTTTTTTTCTCTTTGGAAAAATTCAGAATTGAAGCGTAACTTTTTTATTCTTCTTTTAGAAAATTTAGAATCGAAATGTAACTTTCTTTCTCTTCTTTGAAAAAATCAGAATTGAAGTGTAACTTTTTTCCTGTTGTTTTAGAAAATTCAGAACTGAACTTGAACTTTTTCACTTCTTTGGGAAAACTCGGAACTGAAGTTTTACTTTTTGTCTATTGTTATTCTCATTTATTAGAAAACTCAGAGCAGAACTTGAACCCTTTTCCCTTCTTTGCGAAGGTTCAGAACTCAAGCGTAACTTTTCTCTTCTTTGAGAAAATTCAAAACTGAGATGGAACTTTTTCTCTTCTTTGGTGAAACTCAGAACTGAAGAGTAACTTTTTTTCTCTTGTTTGGAAAATATTCAGAATCGAATTGAAACTTTTTACTACTCAACACAAAAATTCGGAGCAGAACTTAAACCTTTTTCTCTTCTCCCAAAAAATAAATTGCGAAATCAACTATTTTTGATATTGTCATCAGTTGGCCAGCGTCCCGGAAACAATACATTGTCTGCCGTAGAATGTATTTCTAAGAACTTTAATGTGATTTTAAGACAAGCAAAAAATGGTTGGGGGCAAAAAGGTTGGGTGCCCTGGTGGGAGACTTGGAACCCTAGATGGGGCCCTGGAGAGTGGATATAGGATCTTGGATGGGGATTTCGGGACCCAAACTCATGCGCAAGCACCAGTAATGGAAATTTAATATGCTCAGGACCATTACTTAGCGAAAATGATAGTCGCCCGGTAGTAGTCATTACAATTTTTGGAGATTGACACTAGTCTCATTAGCCATCAAAAGAATATGCCTGTCCAGCAAGCATCTCAAATTGCCGTGGTATACATATTATAGGAATGATGCAAAAAAAGGTGCTCGGAAACAAATCACTGATTTTATTTACTAAATATCCAATTGAGAAATCGATTGCACAAATAATTTGTTACGATGTACTGACACTTAATACCATCTGGCCAACTTCCCAGAAACAATATATTGGTTGCCTAGAATGTATTTCTAAGAAAAAAATACAATAACTTGTTCGATATGTCGAGTAACGTGTCGTTATTTTACTATTGGAAATTATGTGTCTCACCTTCGATTCATACATTAGACATAAATTTTATAAAATCAATGGAAAATTACTTAGAAAGCTAAAAATGTTGTTGGCTCAGTTGTTATTTCAAAAGAAAAGACATGAGGTTTGTCACAGAATGTGTTGTTTCACTGACAAGATGAATGATTACGCAATACCAGATAACGCATCATTCTCAAAAATTCTCGTAAACATGCAAACAAACTCTCAGAAATCTTTATACGGGCCCGCTTTCGTTCGATGTGTTGTTTCACCGATAACTTAAACGGTTATGCAATACAATATAACGCATCATTCTTGAAATTCTCGAAAGAAAGGAAGTTGAAAAAAATTCAGTTAAAAAATGGGTAGGGGGCAAAAACTTCAGAGAGGGGGGATTGGGGCCCTAGAGGGGGAGTATGGGCACTGGAGTGGGTTTTGGGCCCTTAAAGGGGATATGGGGCCATGGATAGGGGAGTCAAGGTTCCGTTGGGGGAAATGGGGTCCTGGATGGGAATGTGGAGACCGTAACTCATGTACAAATCCGATAATAGAAAACTAGAATGCTCAGGGCCATCACAGTACAATAATGATACCTGGTCGGCTGTAGTCATTATCAATTATGAATAGTCCACGATCAATAATCGGCTCGATACAATTAGAGTACAAAAAGATCTCATCCAATTGCATGCTAGAATCCATATCAAAACTCCGTTCATTAGACTTGATGTCGCTTCAAACTCACTTATATTATTGAACAACATAGTTTACGAACAACACTCAGACAACAATATTTCCAAGAACTTTTCTTACCAACCGGAAGTTTAGATAACACTATGGGCTCCCTTGTACCAATTGAATGATTTTATCTAGAATATATTGTTTTCGAAAAATATTAGGTCTCATAGAGGTACTAGCAACTCCAATAGAACACTGGGATATGGACCCGCTTAAAGTGACGGGATATTGGTCTGCTTGTAATGGTGGGATTTGGGCCCACTTAAAGGTATTGACCCCATAATACTAGCAACCATGATGGGCCTAAAATCTGCAAAGGAAAGAATCAGGCACCATTGTCAAGCATACACAGAAATAAAAAAGTAACTTGAGCTGAGCAAGTAGTGCCAGACATTTGCAACGTAAATAATGAGCGCTAATCCCATCAAGATCACTAAACTGAAACTTAAATTTAAGCACACAATTAACAATTTTTTAGTGGATATAGGAATAACATGACGTTGCAAAACTTTAGGTGGTAAAAATTTTGAAACTAAGCAATGAAAATGATAATACCACAGTCTAAACAAGGCTACAGGCCAAACAAGATTTACTTTGAAAAATTTTGTCCTTTTTTTGAAAGCATTACAAAACAAAGAGACTTGTAATATATATCTCAAAATGCCAAACAATGTTTCCTATAAATAGCTTGCTGATAGTATGTTTATTTGGGAAATTTTTAAAGGACGCTAATTTTTATAAGTATTTTGTTCTTTCAATTCCGTTCCATTCAAATTGACAGTAATACATAGCAAACAGCAAAGAATGAATTAGAAATGAATTTATGTAGCCTTGGTGAGAGACTCATAGTTTCTGTAATTTAAATTACAGTTTCTAAATTACATAATTAAGTAATTTAAATTACATAGTTTCTGTCCACATTTTAAGTTTTAATTTTATTTCATTGCAATTTTCATCTGAATAAGTCAATTATTTAAGAATATTTAATATTAAATATTCTTAAATATTTTAATATTTTTAGGATATTAAAAAAAACTTACTTTAATTTTTTTAACTTTTTATCCCCACAGACCTTATTTAGTCATATCCTTACTGAAATAACAATACTGTGATATTCATTCAATAGGTTGAAAAAGAAATCAACTTATAACTTTCTCTTTTTAAATATTTTTTCTTTTCTTAGAATATCTTGCTCCTTATGCTATGCCCAATTCTTTCGAAGGTAAAGCTAGAAATGGCGAAGGAAGCAATCGAAGACGACCCGGTCCTCATCGGTTTAATCGGGATAATACCAGCCTAGGAGAAGAAAATTCTTCTGTTAGGAGAACGCGGAGACGACCAGGACCTCATCGATTCAATAGAAATGAAACTATTCCAGGAGGATCAAGTCAATTTGTTCGATCAAATTTTACGTCACCGATGACAAATAGAACGAATTCAACTGTCCCTGCAATGAAATTACCAGGGTCTCCCAGCACAGTAATAAGGAAAAAAACTAGCGAAGCCTCGCCAGCAAAACCCCTTACTGATTCAAATAAAAACCAGGAGATTGCTAAAGACGATACAGAGCGTTTTGGGTACAAAAAAACTAAAAGTTTTTAAATGTGTTGAAGCAAAGGGATTGCATTTTTTAATTGTAACACATTCACTTATTGATTCTTTATCCACAATTTATTTGAAATAAATTCAACGCATTGATTCACTTTAAAAGTCGTATTTCTGAATAAAATAGGAATTGTAAGATAAGGACCATTTTGTGCAGAAAAAAGGAAAACAGTTCTACTTCTGAATAGCGTTAGATGTAAAGGGCTTCTAAGATGATAGCGTTAACGATAACGTTCGTTAATGATCGATAATGTTCTTTGGTGAGTTATTCATTTGCTTATTCCAAGACATGATCCTAAGTTTGTTTAATTCAACGGTTAAAGCTGTATCTAGGGGGGAGGGGAGGGTATAAGGTTTGAACTCGCTCCTCCAAAAATGTTAGTCTGATTTGTAAAAACCTACCAAAAATTCACATAAACAATTTTTAGTGTGTTTTTAGAAGATTTTTTCTAATCGCCCCCTGAAAAGATACACCCTTTTTTAGACACTTTTCATTTTCGAAATAACGTCTTTTTAACAGATTTGAATATTTCAGCTTTAAATAATTTTGTTTATATGTATATATTTTCAGTTTAGTTAATTTGATTGTTTATATTTAATTTATATTTAAAAACATAAGTTTAGTTGTAATTTAAATAATAATATTATATTCATTTCCTCACATAATGAAAATTATTTTTTAATGCATCAAATATATTTCGCAATCAATTCTAAATTTATTACTAGCAAAATTCTATGAATCAATAGATTGATTTAAAAGGAAAATAAGAGGCTTAATGCGGGTCAGGATTTAAAATCAGAGCTCTGAGTCACGATGTCCTTACAAATATAAAAATTCATTAAGATCCAATCACCCACTTGTATGTTATAAATATCTAATTTTTTCTAGTATTTCCTCTCCCTTTAGCCCCCTAGATGGTCGAATCTTGGAAAACGACTTTATCAAGTCAATTTGTGCAGCTTCCTGACAAGCCCACCAATTTTCATCGTCCTAGCATGTCCAGAAGCACCAAACTCGCCAAACCAATGAACCCCTCCCCCCAACTCCCCCAAAGAGAACGAATCCAGTACGGCTCCGTCAATCACGTATCAAGGAAATTTGCTTATTCTATCCACCAAGCTTCATCCCGATTCCTCCACTCCAAATGTTTTCCAATATTTCCCCCTCTAACTCCCCCCAATGTCAAAAGATCTGGTCGGGATTTGAAATAAGAGCTCTGAGATATGAATTCCTTCTAAATATCAAATTTCATTAAGATCCGATCACCTATTCGTAAAATAAAAATACCCCAATTTTCACGTTTTCCAAGAATTCCGGTTTTCCCCTCCAACTCCCCCCAATGTCACAGGATCTGGTCGGAATTTAAAATTAGAGCTTTAAAGCCCAAGACCCTTCTAAATATCAAATTTCATTAAGATCTGGTCACCCTTTCGTAAGTTAAAAATACCTCAATTTTCAAAATTACCCCCCCCCCCCACTCCACCAAAGAGAGCAGATCCGGTCCGATTATGTCAGTCACGTGTCTTAGACAGGTTCTTATTCTTCCCATCCAGTTTCATCCTAATCTCACCGCTTTAAGTATTTTCTAAGATTTCCGGTTCCCCTCAACTGCCCCCCCCCAATTACGCTGGATCCGGTTGAGATTTAAAATGAAAGATCCGAGTCACGATGTCCTTCTAAATATCAAATTTTATTGAGATTCGATCACCCGTTCGTAAGTTAAAAATACCTCATTTTTTTATTTTTCAGAATTACCCCCCCAACTACTCCAAAGAGAGTGGATCCGTTCCAGTTATGTCAATCGTGTATCTAGGACTTGTGCTTGTTTTTCCCACCAAGTTTCATCCCGATCCCTCCACTCTAAGTGTTTTCCAAGTTTTAGGTATCCCTCTCTCAACCCCTCCCCCTCCACAATGTCGCCAGATCCGGTCGGGATTGAAAATAAGAGCTCTAAGGCACGATATCCTTCTAAATATCAAGTTTCATTGAGATCCGATCACCCGTTCGTAAGTTAAAAATACCTCATTTTTTCTAGTTTTTCAGAATTAACCCCCCCCCCTCAACTACCCCAAAGAGAGTGGATCCGTTCCGGTTGTGTCAATCATGTATCTAGGACTTGTGCTTATTTTTCCCACCAAGTTTCATACCGATCCCTCCACTCTAAGTGTTTTCCAAGATTTTAGGTTTCCCCCTCCCAACCCCCAATGTCACCAGATCCGGTCAGGATTTAAAATAAGAGCTGTGAGACACGATATCCTTCTAAATATTAAATTTCATTGAGATCTGATCACCCGTTCGTAAGTTAAAAATACCTCATTTTTTCTAATTTTTCAGAATTAACCCCCCCCCAACTATCCCAAAGAGAGCGGATCCGTTTCGATTATGTCAATCATGTATCGAGGACTTGTGCTTATTTTTCCCACCAAGTTTCATCCCGATCCCTCGACTCTAAGCGTTTTCCAAGTTTTAGGTTTCCCACTCCCAACTCCCCCCCAAATGTCGCCATATCTGTTCGAGATTTAAAATAACAGCTCTGAGACACGGTATCCTTCCAAACATCAAATTTCATTAAGATCTGATCAACCGTTCGTAAGTTAAAAATACTTCAATTTTCCTATTTTTTCTGAATTAACGGCCCCCCCCCAGATGGTCAAATTGGGAAAAAAACTATTTCTAATTTAATCTGGTCCGGTCCCTGATAGGCCTGCCAAATGTCACCATCCTAGCTTACCAGGAAGTGCCCAAAGTAGCAAAACCGGGACCGACAGACCGACAGAATTTGCGATTGCTATATGTCACTTGGTTAATACCAAGTGCCATAAAAATTATTCTGTAAATCAGTTGGCTGTCCTCTCAACAACTTCCGGCTTTTCCGGCAACAGTTTGGCTTTATGTCCCAATTTTTCAAGAATTACTTCTCAAATATAAGAGCATTAAAAATAGACTGAAAAGTTTTTTGGGAGGTGGCGTCCCCCCAAAAAAATACCCACTTAAAATCTCCCCCTCGGACCCCCTCCCACTGAAAAGCCCCACGAGGAAAATTTCCCTGTTGAAAGTACCCCTGGAAAATAGCCCTCTTCTTCAGCACACTCCCCCACGCAGAAATACTCCCCCCGGAAAACACCAAAGATTTCCCCCCTGGAAAATCCAATGACAGGATATCAAAAAACAGTTTTAGGACAGGGGTTGATTAATTTTGCAAAGGACTAGAATGAGTTTTTGATCGAATGAGTATCCTCCGAAGTTTTTACGACAATGAGGAGGAGGTGGTGATGAGGAAGAGGCAGCCCCCTCTAATAGAGAATTATTTCAGCGAGAATGAAAACGTGTCAAAATAAAAGTAAAGAACAAAGAATTGCGTGGTTAGATGACAAGCGACAGCAAGAATAAGAACAAATTAAAAATGAAAGCGAAGTAGAAAGAAATATTACGTTAGAAGAAAAACACTACTGTGGTACAAAACCTAATACAGGCCAACAAAGATGCAGTAAACTACGCAAATATTATATAAAAGCCATTGGGAATTTGGGGACATTGGGAGCCATTCAGGATTCATGGCATCTAGACTTGTCAAAAATGAAAGTGAAGAACAAAACATTGGCCTGTTAAGAGACAAGCAACAGCAAGAATAAGAACGAATCAAAAATGAAAGTGAAGTAAAAAGAAATATTACGCTAGAAGAAAAACGCCGTCGCAATCTTCTACGCCAACAAACTGTGGCTCAAAACCCGGTACACACTTATAGAGATGCAGTGAACTACGCAGTTGCTTATTAAAAGCCATTGGAACCTTTCAGGATTGTATATAATTACTGTGAAGTCCTCCATTTTGCCGAACAAAGAGTAGCCAACAAAGGTGTTATATTTGGTCGCAGCTGCTTGCTTGGTCAAATTGCATTGCCACCTCTACAATTTCCAAATCGATTGGCCTTTTGACCTTTTATAGGACGTCATTTGCTATCTAGAGTTTTTCACAACCAAATTTGAAACTTGCTTTGATGTTTTGCTTTAGCTTCATTCAACGTAAGTGATGATCGAACAATCAATAGTTGTAACATTATCAGGTTCAAAGGAGTGGGACAGATTTATCACCAAATCAACTTAGTTGCACATCCATCACAAAGGTGATGGAAGGTGAGGTGATTTTAAATCGCCTTCATATAGCCGAGTATACTATCTAGACCTGATAAAGCTGTTTAAGAACGCCCTGCACGTCCTTTCTCTTCGAAGAAAAACAGAGGATCTCTTTGAAGAAAGACACGGGCATCTATGCCTAGGGTTACCTGAAAATGAGAGAAGTCAAGAATGATGTAAATCAACCTGCTGATTCACTGGGAAAAAGACATTCATTTTATTGGTCGCAAGTCAGTTTCGTTTTGGAAGTGAAGTTTTATTGATCGCGAAAATGAAATTGCTCAACTGCCAATGTGACAGAACTCATAACTTGTTGTGTTTGTACATGAAATACTGCCGAGGTGAGAGAAACAGTTACATGAGGTGCAGTGACAACTACTGTTAGCAAAATCAAAATGGACGGAGGATGTTGTGGCTTTATATTTAATCTTAACATTGGGAGATAACAATTGAAATATATTAAATACTAGCTGTTGGGGTGGCGCTTCGCGCCACCCCAGCACCTAGTTGGTGGGGGCGCTTCGCCCCCCCCCCAAGCCCCCTCCGCGCGCGCAAGTCGTTACGTATATTTTTAACTACGTAAAACTTGCGAATGTACAACATTCTTCGCTGTCCCATTGTCTGTGCATATAAATAGATTGTCAGGTTTACCGACTCTTGAACATGCAACATATAATTGTCCATGGGAAAAACAATCTGTATTCAGATCTATACCTCATTATTCTAATGATGTGTGCCTGTGTCCCGGTCGTCATTTATATTCCCTGTGTCCCTGTCGTCATTTGTGTCCCGGTGTCCCAGTTTGTAATTTCTCTTTGAGTGTCCCGGTGGTCAGTTATATTCCCTGTGTCCCGGTCGTCATTTGTGTCCCGGTGTCCCGGTCTGTAATTTCTATTCGAACAATCCCTGTGTCCCGGTCGTCATTTATATATCCCGCCTGTGCCCCCGGCGTCCCCGTTGTAGTTGTTTCCCTCTGTCCCGGTCGTCATTTATATTCCCTGTGTCCCGGTCGTGATTTGTGTCCGGGCGTCCCAGTCTGTAATTTCTCTTTGAGGTTCTCGGTCGTCATTTATATTCCCTCTGTCTCGGTCGTCATTTGTATCCCGGTCTGTAATTTCTCTTTGAGTGTTTTTTCTTTTTAGTTTTTTTTTAGTTTTTACCTTTTTTCTTTTTTCAGTTTTCTTTTTCTTGACCTTATCCAAGTCAAAATCCCAAACCCAACCATCATCGCTATCATTTTCAGTTTTGATATGTTTTGACTCTCGCTGTCCAGGTGGATTTTCATCTAACTGCACGGTTTTGCGTTCTTTTGATTCCTCGGCACGCTTTCTTTTCTTACTTTATCAGCAGCAAGTTTTTTGGCATAGACTCTTTGAGCAGCTTCCTCGGCTGTTGCCATTGTAGGTTCTTCAGTCATTTTACAATTAAACATTTTTCCGTGAACGAATGTCTTAAATACCTTTGACGTCATCGTCATAGCAAAAATGACGACAACTAACTTCATGACGTTAGTCGACACAGAAACATGACGTCACCTGACAGACAGACACACAGACAGACAACTTATTTTTACATATATAGATATATATAGATTTCCTGTTTTTTTTTCAACCAAGTGTAAATCCGTTGTTGCCACCTCTAAAAGTGTATTGGTAGTATCAGTGAACAGTGTACATTTTTATCCAATGGCTAAACCTTTCAATTCTTATAGTACACTAGCTGTTGATGTGGCGCTTCCCCCCCCCCAACACCCCGGCGCGCGTAAGTCGTTACGCGCCATTGTAGTTGTGTCTCTATGTCCCACCTGTGAATACAGATATATATATATATATATATATATATATATATATATATATATATATATATATATATATATATATATATATATATATATATGTTTTTGACTACGTAAAACTTGCGAATATACAACATTCTTCGCTGTCCCATTGTCTGTGCATATAATAGATTGTGATAGATTGAAGTTTACCGACTCTTGAACATGCAACATATAATTGTCCATGGGAAAAAATCCGTATTCAGATCTATACGGTATTTTTCTAATGATTGCCCTTGAGCTTTGTTGAT
This sequence comes from Artemia franciscana, assembly GCF_032884065.1. NCBI lineage: Eukaryota > Metazoa > Arthropoda > Branchiopoda > Anostraca > Artemiidae > Artemia > Artemia franciscana. Next base: position 42,130,044 of record NC_088877.1, on the reverse strand, counting down.
GGTGATTGCTAATCGAATATTCCCTGTGTCCCCATTGTCATTTATATATTCCCCCTGTGCCTTTCCGGCGCCCCTGTAGTAGTTCTGTCCCTGTGTCCCGGTCGTCATTTATATTCCCTGTGCCTCGGTCGTCATTTGTGTCCCGGTGTCTCGGTCTGTAGTTTCTCTTTGAGTGTCCCGGTCGTCACTTATATTCCCTGTGTCCCGGTCGTCATTTGTGTCCCGGTCTTTAATTTCTCTTTGAGTGCCCCGGTCATCAATTATATTCCTTGTGTCCCGGTGTCCCGGTCTGTAACGTCATTAAGTCTTCAATGGCTCTGGTGGTGCAGGCAGTCGAGGAAGTTTAACTTTTCCTGAGGCGCAACACATTCCCATTGTTTCACCATTAAGTTTCAAGGCCTTGGAATAGGGACAATTTTTAGATATAGTCCCGATTTGAACACATCTATTCAAGCTATAATCATCGACTGGGCTATACTTGAATGCTAGGCGATAATTTTGACGTTGCTCTTGTGATGCCTCGGCACGCTTTCTTTTGGCATTATCTCTTTGAGCCGCAAGCCTGTTTTCACGTTGTTCTTGTGATTCCTCGGCACGCTTTCTTTTGTTATTATCTCTATGAGCCGCAAGCCTGTTTTCACGTTGTTCTTGTGATTCCTCGGCACGCTTTCTTTTGGCACAATCCCTTTGAGCCGTGAGCCTGTTTTCCCGTTGTTCTTGTGATTCCTCGGCACGATTTTTTTGGTAATTTCTCTTTGAGACGCAAGCCTGTTTTTACGTTGTTCTTGTGATTCCTCGGCACGCTTTCTTTTCTTACTTTCTCTTTTAGCCGCAAGCCTTTTGGCATTAACTCTTTGAGCCGCTTCCTCGGCTGTTTCTTCTGCCATTGTAGGATTTATACTAAAATTTCTCTTTGAATTAACTCTTTGAGCAGCCTCCTCGGCTGTTTCTTCTGCCATTGTAGGATTTATACTAAAATTTCTCTTTGAATTAACTCTTTGAGCAGCCTCCTCGGCTGTTTCTTCTGCCATTGTAGGATTTATACTAAAATTTCTCTTTGAATCGCCTCCTTTTATACTTATAATGACTTCATATACAAAGCTTATATACTTATAATGACGTCATATGCAGACAAACACACAAACATACATCTTATTTTTATGCTAGCTGTTGGGCTGGCGCTTCGCCCCCCCCCCAAGACCCCTCTCGTGCGTAAGTCGTTACGTGCCATATTAGTTACGCGCCATTGTAGTTGTGTCCCTGTCTCCCACCTGTGAATATAGATAGATATATATATGTTTTTAACTACGTAAAACTTGCGAATATACAACATTCTTCACTGTCCCATTGTCTGTGCATATAATAGATTGTCAGGTTTACCGACTCTTGAACATGCAACATATAATTGTCCATGGGAAAAACAATCCGTATTCAGATCTATACCTCATTATTCTAATGATTGCCCTTGAGCTTTGTTGATGGTGATTGCTAATCGAACACTCGATTCATCATTCAAATCTGTTTCCAGATAATAATTAGTTGCCATCACAATAGGGTAAATTTTTCGTTGTTCATTCGATTGTCCAAAAGGAAAACGGTGATTTCCATGGGGGAATTTTTGGCCAGGGAAGAGAATTCTCCGTTTTGGGGTAGCTGGATTTCCCAGCACTATTTTGAAAACAATCAGAAATTAATTAAAAAAGGTCCACTGAACTTTTTAAAGTGCCAAACGTCTTAGACATTAAGCCAGTAACGCATTGTCTACATGATATGAAATATGAAGAGATTCTTGGTAGTTTTTACGAATACAAATTACAAAAATTAAAAACAATGGAATGTATCAGATTGGAAAGACATTAGGGAGTCGAGCTTGCATGGGTAAGTGACAGTTATGTGTTCGCTGACTAAGATACAACTTTGATTTTGATTCCTAGATTGCCACTGAAGACGTTCACAATGCATACTGATTTCTACGTGACCTCCATGTCCAATGTCTCTGACCCCCTCCATTTTGATCTGAATAAAATAAGCGATTTTCGGGCAAAACTCTCTCCCACCATCAAATTCTAGGGAAAGTATGAAGTTTCTCTTGTTGATTGTATTCTTAAAAATACATCTGATGTCCTGAGAAAACATTATACATATGAAATTAGACCAAACGATTGGCTAGTGTACGATGAGGGATAGAAATGGATAAAGTCACTTAACCCTTATTTATATCTGAATCTCGTTCAAAAACATAAAGAATATGGTGACACGGATGATTTGTGTTGTGTAGCCAATAGAAAAAGATCTGCTTGCAGGAATGTTGCATTCCACTTTAAGTATGCAATGGTACAGGCTAGGGTTTATGTCAGCTCTTTCACTGAGAATGAAATGATTCATCATAATGGTAATTTGAGAGATTCTCTTGATTTTAAATAGATTATAATCGGCGATGAAAGTGCTGGTACCATCAGCGACATGGAACATGTTATTTTTGCAGACTATTCACCTAGGTTCTCATCAGACAATCGTATGTCTCTTTACGAATCCTTTGTCGGTACATCCAGATGCGGTAATACCAATCTCCCCTTCCTACGTTTTCTTGAATGAAAAACCACTCATGAATACGTTCACCACTACAATATAAAGCACCTTCAATATATTCCAGGAAACATGTTGTATTTGTAACTCTGTCAGTTAACATTAAGAAGGGAATTGGGCGGTCCTTTAGCAATAACAAAAGGTTTGGTTGTGATTAAATGTCATTTTTGACCCATTCAATAACGAGATGGTTTTACATAAAAAATAATTTAGTTTTTCCTGATATTGATTGCTATGGTGCTACTCCTAAACCACGACAATTTAGTCATGGAATGGATTATTACAGGGGGTAGAAGGTCAATTTTCGGTTATAGTCTTGGCAATAGGTCTGCTAAGTTCTTTCGCTCTACATTACGCCTTGCTAAAAAAAAATATTGTAACGGCTGCCGCAGATTTTGCGTCCTCTACACTACACGATTGGGGCTCTGGAAGGATTTTAGAGAAAGGTTTCACAAAATCTCAAGTCTAGTGCGCGATCCCTTGGTCAGACAAAAAAAAACTCATCACTCACCAGTCTCGACCCAATTCAGAAGCGAAAAACGTCACTCTTGACAAAGAAGAAAAAGAAACAAAGAGTAAAAACTGCTAAATCGAAAAGCATTTCTTTTCCTAGAAATGGTATATTTACCACATAAGATTCTGATCCTTCAGTCACCTGATCTCTAAATCTTTTCAATGCAGAAAGTGCTGATGTGAGTGTAAAACAAGCTGATGTGAGTACTATGGACAATTTTATTTGCAACAACCGCTCTCTGAAAAAGTTCATTTTCAAGTTTATTCTAGTGAAGACTATTTCATAGATTTAACCTCCGTGTTTATAGACTTGCACCTCATTGTCAAAAAATCTAACAATGAAAAACTAAATTCTGTTGAGGGGTTATCTTTTGGGAATGGTATACTACACAATTTGTTTACACTGTTTAGTTTGTTTAGTTGCCACTGTACCTTATATAATTTTTTCCAATTAAAAATTATATAATTAAAAAATTTTATATAATTTTTTATATTATATTTTTATATAATATAATAGTTTTTTTCATCTCGGCAATACTTCAAGTAGGAAAACAACTGGTTCTGAGTTCTGTCACCTTAGCAATTGAGAAACTAAGAGCTAGTGGATACAATGTCAAACTGCTCGTTTCCCAATCCCTGGCTCTGTGAAATTCCTGCCAAGCTTCCTTTGGCTTTTGTAAAAAGTTGCAGTGCCAAAGAATCATGGACAAAATCTCCATACAAATTTGAAATATTCGGAGTTACGTCTTTTGTGTGTTAAGTAAATTGAATCAAACTCTAAAATTTACCCTTTGATAAATTCTACAAGACCCTGTATGAATTGAAAATTCAATCATTAGATCAGGAATCAAAACTATTTTAAAATGGTGTAACCGATTCAATGTTTGCAAGAGCTCGTGGTACCATTGTATTGGATTTTTCTGGTACTCAAGATTAGAGTATTGTCCGAACGGGCATAAAAAGTCTAGAATACACCTTTGCCGAGCCGTTAGAGGAAAGTATAGCATTAATCTCGCTAAATCAATTTGAAACTGATTGGGAAATTACCCCTGATGGATGTGCTCTATTAGACTTGGCATCATGAACACAAATCAAATAATCAATGTATTCAATTTGGATCCCTATGTGTCAAAAAATTCTATTGCATACCCTCGGATTTCCTCAACCATACTAAAAGGGTTAATAATACCACTATCATTTTTAATAGTAGCCCATCAACCGTAAAGACAGGACATTGTCTATGCATCTTTCAAACTGCGAAGAATATTGAATTTGTGATGCTCCTGGACTACCGTATGCATTTTAAAAGCCTCACGTCAAAAACTTTCTTGATCAAAGTGGAAAATCTATTATTCAAAACTGGTAGCGAGTACAAGATTTATCAACCAAAAGCTGTGGTTCTCATGCTCTATTATATTTTATTTTTCAATTTTGTGGATATATTTACAGTGAAGTTCTCACCATTTATGTAAACAATCCTCGACTGAACGACTTCCTAGTTGAAAATACCCTTTCCTACCTCTACGATGAAAATTTCAGTGCCCTCAGAGTGAAATACTTTGTGAATTTGTTTACTAAAAAAAACCTCCATGTACAAAAGAGCTTTCAGTCTTTAAATTTCTTCTTCCATGTATAGGCAACGATTGGTAATGATATGTGGCAGCAGCTAATCAGGATTCAACTTGTACTCATCTTGAAATGCAAATTCAGGGTCATATTTTCTACAACATAATGTAACTTCATTTTTATATATCTCCTTCTAAAGTAAATAATACTATTTTGATCCATATTATAAAATTCGCGGGTTTTAATTTGCTTATTTGGAGCAATGTCACATACGATATTCTCTTATGAAGAATCACTTTCAGTAACAGCCAAATAAAATTCAGGAGGCTCATAATAATAGTGGCCAATATCTTCACAGTGATGTCGTAAAAACCAGACCCTCTTAGTATTCCAGCAATTGAAGCGTATACCAGGTTCTTCCTCCCAAAACAATTTAAAACCATGACGATATCAGTCTCTTCAAAATAAACTGTAGTCACGTTTAGGGTTTTTCCTGTCATAGCAGGGTAAGTACTTTCCCACTGATCTCATCTATCATAGTCACAGTTGGAACAGAGGAATACTCTAGTGTGAGAGTCATAAACATTTTCAAGATAGAAATTACAGTCCTTGATTTGCATTGCGTATCTAATATGTAATTTACATGGATTGCATAGTCTACACTTTTCAATATAGTCATCAACAATAGCACTATTCTCACAGAATGACCATCTGCCCAAGGTATACAAACACAGTGAACATGTTTAAAACATTTGTTGAATGTCTCACTTCCAAAAGGAAACTGAATCACGATCAATAAAATGAACATCTTCTAGGAGGAGGATCAATCGAGTGACGTTCACAAAATTTATTCGACTTGCTGTTGCTTCCACCCAAAATGGCCGTCTTAAACATGTTTCTAGGTAGGGCTCCAAGGCAAATCCACAATATCATTTGGTTTTGTTTCAATTAATATGCCAATAAATTGAGTAAATGCGTCTGACCCATGACGGAAAAGTTTCATACAATAACCCAAAGAGGGGAAATCATTTTTCATTATATCGTTAAGCATTCCTTGAGAGGATATTTTTCTTTGAAGAGATAACTCTAAAACATCATCATCTATAATCAAACATTTTTCTAAAGTCACTAGATTTCGTATTATTTTTTTTTTATCAAATCCGATCATTTTTAGTCTTGAAACTATCACTACCACTTATAGACTAAAAAAGAATGAAAAATTTTTCACGCTAGTAAAATATCCAACGGCAAAAAGATTTTCAAAAATTGAAAAAACTCGCTCCTTATTGTATATTGATTTAGATTATTGTCTTCAATATATTTCACTAATGCATTTAATCCGTATATGCGTATTGTAATATTTTAATCCGTATTAATCCGTATTGTAATCTTTGTAAATGCATCATATTCTCTTTTGCTGCAAAGCATAACTGTTCTTCCAACTTGAATTTGCTCAATGATATTACATATCTTGAAAACATCTCGCCCCATTCTAAGGTTTGTCGACAACCCCTTTTAATTTATACTGCTACGTTAGTTACTCTAGGTTTCATTTCGCCATTGCTAGTACCGTCAATATACGATAGAGTAAAAGCATCCATTACTAAAGAATATGCCAGAATCATATCCTCGATGAAAACACACTGAGCTCTTTTCCAATACTGAGGTGATTGAACCGTAAAATCTAACATCTCACGTGTCATTGACTAGGTGATTGAACCGTAAGATTTAACATCTCACGTGTCATTGACCTTCAAAACCTGTTTTTGTTGGATTATAAAGGTCCACTGGAACCAAAAAAAGCCGAGGGAGATTACGCCATTTTCACATGTAAATATTAGACGAAGAAATTTTTTTACAACCGGGGCCTCCCTGCGGACCCTGAACTCTAACAGGTGACGTGGGACTGCGCAACTAACACTTAAATCCTGAAGAAAACCTTTGCATAAGCAAACAAACAATCCTCTATTACGGGACGAATACCTGAATTTTGAAAAAACATTTAGAGAGGCAAACAAACATTCCTTAGTACGAAACAAATCCCTACAACTTGAAGAAAACATTTGCATAAGTAAACAAACAATCTCAGCTACGTACCAATCACCCACGTCTTGAAGAAAACATCCTCTATTACGTAAGAAGCATCTTCATCTTGTGTAATAATTTTTGTTTTAAATATTTTTTCTTCTCTTAGAATATCTAGTTTCCTATGTTATGCCCAATTCTTTTGAAGGTAATGCTGGAAATGTCGAAAGGAGGAATGGAAAACGATCAGGCTCTGATCGAGTTAATCGAAATGACACCACTCTAGGAGAAGAAAATTCATTGGTCAGGAGAATACGAAGAACTCCAGGAGCATCAAATAGTACCGTTTGTTTGGGTAATTTGTGTACTCAGTGTTTTTCGTACAGAAGAAACTAAAAAAAATTGATATGTGTTAACACAAAGCTATTGCAGGTTTAATTGTAACACATTCACATATTGGAAATGTATTCAAAATTTAGTTGAAATAAATTTAACATATTAGTTCACTTTTGAAGTTGTACTTTTGAAGTTGAATAAAATAAGAATCGCAAGGTAAGGACCATTTTGTTTAGAAACAAGAAAAATGGTTCTATTTCTTAATAGCGTTATAGTGTTACTAAAGATGAGTGACTGATAACATTTTTTTGCAAATTATTGTGTGTTCATTTGTTTATTAGGTAGTCAGAAACGGATGTGGACGGTTTTCTGTATAGGGTGTATATATATTTCTGTATTTTCTGTATCATTTTCTGTATGAAACGGATCGGAAACGGTTTTCTGTATAGGGTCACTAGGAGAGAGAAAGATTGGTTTATTAATAATTAAACAAATCAAGCAAATAGCCCGATGGATTGCTTATTTGGGCTTACAACCCCAGTACACATACAAACAAAACAATACAAAAAAGGAGAAGAAAATAAAAAAAGAAAAGAAAAGAAAAAGAAAAAGAAAAAAGATATGCAATTACCCTACATGTCGATCGATACGGGATTACACTTCAAAAAAGACAAAACAAAAAGAAGCTAATACCACTTGACCAGTATCGCCTAAAACAAAAGCAACATCTTGGCTCCACTTGAGGTCCACTCAACTATCCCTCATACATTAATTCCCGCCGAAATTCACCATAATTATCCATGTTTCTTAAAGTCGTAGGTAAAAAATTCCATGTATGGGGTTCAAGATGCCGAAAAGAAAATTGAGATCTACGGGCAATAGCGAGCGGATGATGAATTATATTGGAAAATGTGAATGAATATCACTTCCTAATTCAAATATTCTTTTAAAACATATTGGGAAACAGTTTTGAAAATCGCGACATCTGGAAGCAAAAGTCTTGAATGAGCCGTATATAGTTTCTTCATTGTTACCCCCCCCCCCCCTCAACCAATGGAAGCCAAGAACCATCTTAAAAATCTGTCACGGCTGTTTTCTTTATGTAAACGAGGGATGTTTTTTTTTTTTGTTTAATTTAAGAGAATCTTTCTAATCCAATTAAATTTTAAATCACTATTTACTACGTTTAGCAAACATTAATATTTTCCTGTTAAAATCCATTTTCTAAAGAGATTAAATGAAGTTTTATGTCTTCATAACTTATAAACAAACTAGAAGCCTTTTAAAAATGTCTTGAATATGGCAACTTTGGTTGTTTCAAGTTAAGCATTCATGAATAATTTAAAGAGGAGAGCGAGGAGGAGAGCGGAAATTTAAAGAATAGGCATTTTTAGGGAAAAAGAAGAGAGAGGGGAGAGGAAAAAGAGGAGAGCCTCCTGAAAAAGCTGCCAAGGAGTCTATAAGAGGAGGAAATTGCCAAGGAGGAAAGGTAAAAAAAAACGTAGAGTATACTCTTTTGTTAGGATTCTAGGAAAAAATAATTTGGCCCATTCCTTAGGGACTAAATGTGTAATTTCCCTTACCACTCCCCTCCTTACATCAAAGACGATCAGAAAATAAATGCAAAAGGTTTCGAAAAATTTAAGTAGGCTATGTTTTCTTGCCTTGTGTTTTGGTGCTCGGTATTTTTTTCTGTAATCTTCATTCGTTTTAAGTTTTAATTTTGCTGCTTTCTTCCATTTGAAATACATTTTTTATTTGTATTTAATCTTTGATATTTTTTCAAATCCCGCCCAGGCTGAACAGTCCCATAAAACCCCCTTAAAGAGGAAAGTGGAAATTTAAAGAGGAGTCGTTTAAGGGAAAAAGAAAAACAAAATTTAAAAAAAGAGACTCGAAGTCTTACGAAAATGAACATGAAATCACTAAAAACTGGAATCTTTACCAGACTTTAACAATATACCTTACTGTACATTAGAGAAATTTTCCTTGGTTTTGCCTAGTTTAAACATTTTGTAGTTAAAATTTTTACCTGTTACACCACAGAGCCTGCAGTAGTATGAAAAATTAATTGGTTGAAAAGCTTTGAAAACTTTTCACGAGATTTGCAAGATTTCATGACTAGAAATAGAAAGAGGAAAAACTTGAACTGATTAGAGAATCGAGTTGAGGCGCCAATTGAGATATTTTTTTATTAGTTCAATTTTTTAGTATATGCCTAAGAGATCCGATCGAAAAATAAGGTCAAAGTCTTTCCGACAAGGTGAGGAGTTACTTGAATAAAATGTTTACTCGAGAAAAATTACCGCAGTAAACCAAATAAGATTTTTTTCGGAATCATGTTTATGCGGAACTCCTGCTAGAAAGATCCAAAAGGATTTACCACTAAGTGAAATGCAACTTTTATCGGTTGGTAATACCAGCTCTGATTCAGTTTTTGCATCTGCATCTTGCGCAAAGACATCAAGATCCCCAAATGAGGCACAAGAAAAACGCAAATTATTTAAAATCCGGTATCAGAGAGAGGTATTTCTAGAAACAGAAGATTTACATAAAAATAAACCTTGTTCGGAAATGAGACAGTCGGAAAATACTACACAATACATTAAGGTAATGCGTGTAGAAAATATTTAAGACAGTGTAAGTGAAGACCCGGAGAGGAAGAGAGATAAATATAAAGTATCATATTTATCATAGCTAAATATTGAAAATACAGTCTCAGCCCAAAGGGCTCAGGCAAATTAAACAAATTAAACGAAAAGAAACACTCTAAGAATGAAATACGAATTACGAGGAAAGTAGAAATTTAGAGGGGCCGAATAGTCGCAGTAGTAAAAGAGGCTCAGGCTCGAGTCATGGATAACTAAAATAAAAATATAAAAAAAAACTCAGATCTTACACAAAGAATTAATCAACAAATTCAAATTATTAAATAAATGGAGGAAGCAGATAGAAAAATTGACAGGTGGAGAATGGAGTAGATTATTAAAAGAATTTAATACAGCGTTAAATCACAAGGCACAAACTGCCTTTGAGGCTTTGACAAGGCATAACACAAGACACTTTCAAAAATGAAAAGAAGGGATTTTTAGAAGACTTGAGTTATCTCCAAAGCACTTCGGCCAGAAGTTCAAAAATTGAACAAAAACGAAATTTAGAAACCTAGAAAAAAATTAACTACAGACTGAAATATTTATAAAGAATGACTAGAATTACAAGAATATACCATGATAGAAGATGCCGAAGAGATAAAAGAGAAAATTAGGCAAACGCTCTAAAAATTACGATGAAATAGTTTTAAAAACAGAACCTTGGGGAGGGCTAAAACTACACCTAAGAGACAAACGATCGGAAACCAGCGAAGAAAGGGAAAAAATTAGCAGATTATTAGGCCGAAATAAGAAAAAGATACGTCGTATTCAACGAGAACAAACTGAGAGATAATAGCACATATGAATGCTATTACACAGAGCAAGAAAGCACACTTCGGAAAAAACAAGGGGACATAACTTGTTACAATTGTGTATTTTGCTTTAAACTACCCAATAGAAACGATCAGGGAATTCGTAAAACAACAGCCTGGGCTAAGGCCCATAGTTATGCAAAAAATTATACCTATGGAGAGTAGCAGATGATATACGGTAGATTAAATAGACAGTTGGTAGAAATGACTATTGATCCTTGTAGTGATTAAATAAAGAAAAATGAGTTTTCTCAACTGAAAATAAGGAGCAACATTAAAACTTAAAACAAACGGAAATTATTACGTATACGAGGGGGTTGCTCCCTCCTCAACACATCACTCTTCACGTTAAGGTTTTTCGGCACTTAACAAAAGTTACTTATTGTTCTATTTAAACTGCCCTTGTGTTTATGGGTCATTTTTTAAGAATTGAGACAAAACTTGAACTTTAGCTGTTAAAGAGGGGGTATCACCTCATATACGTAATAATTTCTGTTCGTTTTAAATTTTAAAGCTGCTCCTTACTTTCAGTTAAAACAACTTGTTTTTTTAATTTAATTTCTGATCTTTTTTTTAAATAACGCAAGGAAATCTGGCTCCACCTCCATGGAAAAAATCCCTATTTCCACGGAAATATATTCTGGACAATTCAATCCTGGTGAAAATTTACCCTAGACAATTAACCTCAACATTTCCAGACGTAAAATTTAGTCGGTAAAGAGAATGCGAGACACTTCCTTCTCCATGGAAAATTCTCCCCGTGCGAAGCACCCCCAGCAGATAATTCGTCCTCCCCTCTCCACCCGAAAGATCTATGCAAACTTCCCAAGACAAATGCTATACGTAATCAACAAATTTTATAACTTAGAGACCTTTTACCTGGGGCTGCGGGAATCATGTTATCAAACAGTTCAAGTTATCGAACTGTAGTTAGGAGCAACCCGGCTCAATAGTAACAGAAACTTCAAAAAACCGAATTTTGATACCAATAGGTATATCAAAAGAATTGCATTTTAATGCTGATCTTAAATATATAAGTTTCATCAAGTTTAGTCTTACCCATCAAAAGTTACGAGCCTGAGTAAATTTGCCGTAATTTAGAAAATAGGGAAAACAGCCCTTAAAAGTGATAAAATCTTAATGAAAATCACACCATCAGCGTATCAGAGAATCCTACATTAAAAGTTTCAAGCTCCTATCTACAAAAATGTGGAATTCTGTGTTTTTTGCCACAAGACAGATCACGGATGTGTGTTTATTTGCTTTTTTGTTTTTCTTTGTTTTTGTTTTTTTTTGTTGTTTTTTTCCAGGGATGATCGTATTGACCCAGCGGTCCTATGATGCCGCGAGAGGGCTCATTTTGACGGAAATTAAAAGTTCTAGTGCCCTTTTTAAGTAACCAAAAAATTGGAGGGCACCTAGGCCCCTTCCACGCTTATTTTTTCCCAAGAGTCGCCATATCAAAATTCTGAGATAGCGATTTTATTCAGCATAGTCGAAACACCTAATAACTATGTCTTTGGGTACGACTTACTCGCCCACAGTCCCTGTGGGATGGGCTGCAAGTTACAAACTTTGACCAGTGTTTACATATAGTAATTGTTATTGGGAAGTGTACAGACGTTTTCAGGGGGATTTTTTCGGTTGGGGGGATGAGGGGTTATGTGGGGGAATTTTCTATGGAGTAAATTTGTCATGGGAGAAGAGAATTTCCATAAAGGGGGCGCAGGCTTTCCTAGCATTAAAAAAATGAATAATTAAACATGAAGTTTTTTTTAACTGAAAGTAAGGAGCAGCATTAAAACTTAAGACGAACTGAAATTATTACGCATGTGAGGGGTTCACCTCCTCCTAATACCTCGCTCTTTACGCTAAATTATTTTAGTAATTTCAACTATTTATTCTACGGTCTTTGTGATTCAGGGGTCATTCTTAAGGAATTGGGACAAAATTTAAGCTTTAGTGTAAAGAGCGAGGTATTGACGAGGGGGCGAACCCCCTCATACACTTGGTAAAAACAAACGAATATAGAAGTTCGTTACGCAATTTAATTCGTAAGTTACATATATTTTTACTAATAAAAACGTTCGTAAAAACTTAAAAGTTCTAGTTGTCTTTTTAGGTAGCCAAAAAATTGGTGGGTAACTAGGCCTCCTCCCCCGCTCCTTTTTCTTCAGAATTGTCTGATGAAAACTATGAGAAAGCCATTTAGCCAAAAAGCAAATTAATGTGCAAATTTTTAAATATGCAATAGCAAAAATCAAAACATGCATTAATTAAAAAACGTTCAGAAATTAAACAAAAAAAAGTTTTTTACTGTTTTAAAGCATAGAACTGAGAGAAAAGGTCAAATTGGGTCTTTCAACTGTGCTGAACAAAATAGCTATCTCAAAATTTTGATCGGTCGGTCTTGGCAAAATACGTGGCGTGGGAGGGGTCCTAGTTACCCACCGATTTTTTTTGGTTACTTAAAAAGGGCACAGGGACTTTTAATTTTCGTTCGGTTGAGCCCTCTTTCAATGTTCTAGGCCCACTGGTTCGGCAAGATCACCCCTGAAAAAAAAGCAACAGATGAACACGCATCCGTGATCTTTCTTCTGACAAAATTTACAAAATTCCATATTTTTGCAGATAGGAGCTTGAAACCTCAACAGTCGGTTTCTCTGGTGCGCTGAATGTGATGGTGTGAATCTCATTAACCTTATATGACTTTGGGTGGTACTTTTTTTTTGAAAATCAGGCAAATTTTCTCAGGGTCGTAGACTTTAATGCGTTAATATCAATCAAAGCTTCGTCTTTAAGATTTTCGGTTGCTATTGAGCCGAGTCGTTCTTTACTTACAGTTCGTTACCACAAACTGTTTGAACAAACTTTCGTAAAAACAAATTTAGTGAATAAAAAAGAAGTTATCCTTTCAGATACAGTCACGACACTGTGTTTCTATGAAGATAAACACCCATGCCCGGCAGTTTTGTGTAAAAAAGAAATTGCAAAGAAAGACGCAAAAGTAAAAAAAAAAAAACAGATTAGTGTCTACCCTTGCAGTGAATTGTTTCATAGAAGCGTACTTTGAAGATATTGCGAATGTCCTAACCCCAAAAGCAACTTATATAATGGTGGGGCATGCAGAATTGGCAAGGTCAATTCTTATAGAAATTTACCCAACAGAAACGATCAGGGAATTTGTAAAACAACAGCCTGGGCTAAGGCCCATAGTAATGCAAAAATCATACCTTTGGAGACTAGCAGATGATATGCTGTAAACTAAATAGACAGTTGGTAGAAATGACTGTTGATCCTTGTAGCGATTAAATAAAGAAAAATGAATTTTTTCAACTTAAAGTAAGGAGCAACATTAAAACTTAAAACGAACAAAATTATTATGTATATGAGGGGGGGGGGCTCCCTCATATCCAACTTTGATAGAAGATGAGAAACGTAAAATTGATTTTTTCATGTAATTTTTTTAAAATGACAAACTTCAAAAAACACATATACCAAATATGAGGTGCCAAAAAATGATTTTTCATGTAATTTTTTTTAAAATGACAAACTTCAAAAAACACATAGGATATACCAAATATGAGGTGCCAAGAAATATGAGGTGCCAAAACCACCAAGATGAGGCACTCAGTGTGCCAGAACAGAATTGAAGAGAAACTTAGAATACGTCAATGGATGTAGAAATTCATTCCCCGTTTGGTTATGAATTATTTATTTCTACTGTAAAGATAAAGAGAAAAAAGAGAGAGAAAAACAATGTAAAGTGAACCTACAATTTAAGAATTCAGTTCCCATTACTACACCAAAAAAAGAAAGGTAAGAGAGAGAAAAGAAATATGAAACAAGACAATAACAAAGAAATTCAGTCTAAGAAAAAGGACACTCGAGTTTAATTATAATCTCAAGATGGCTCATTCAGTGCGACAGAGATAACGGAAAAAAGTAGAAATGAAAAGAGGGATCATCTTTACATTTAGTCTGCGATGGTAGACAGTAATATTTTGGGAAAATTACAAAATGGTAGGGCTAGAGGGCAAAAGAACTTAGTGGGAGCAAAGAGGTCTTAAAAACAAGCTTTTCTTAACTGAAAGTAAGGAGCGACATTAAAACTGTAAACGAACAGAAATTATTTCGTATAGAAAAGGTGTTGTCCCCTCCTCAACACGTCGCTCTTTACGCTAAAGTTTTTTTTATGGTTTTAAAAAGTAGAGTTGTGACAGAGTCAAACTTTAGAGTAAAGAGTGAGGTGTTGAGGAGGGGAAAACCCTTTTAAATTTGTTTTATTTAATCACACATAAGCAACGATCCGTCTTCCTTACATGCTTTATGCATAGAGCGTTGTTACCGTTCGTTAATAGAGTGTGGATAGTAATTCACAGTATGATTTCATATGTTCTCATTAACCCAACCCATAGGGATTGACCTTGCTTGAAGCAATTAATGTTTTAATGTGAAGTTTTAATGTCCTTCCTTACTTTCAGTTAAAAAAACCTTGTGTTTTTTTTTATTTAATCAAACAGTTCGTGGTAACGAACTGTAGTAAGGAGCGACCCGGCTCAATAGTAACCAAAACTCTAAAAAATGGAATTTTGATACCAATACCTACATCAAAAGAATCGCATTTTAATGCTGATTTTAAATATATAAGTTTCATCAAGCTTAGTCTTACCCATCAAAAGTTACGAGCCTGAGAAAATTTGCGTTATTTTAGAAAATAGGGGGAAACGCCCCCTAGAAGTCATAGAATCTTGACGAAAATCACACCATCAGATTCAGCGTATCAGAGAACCCTACTGTAGAAGTTTCAAGCTCCTATCTACAAAAATGTGGAATTTTGTATTTTTTGCCAGAAGGCAGATCACGGATGCGTGTTTATTTGTTTTTTTTGTTTTTTTGTTTTCTTTGTTTTTTTTCCCCAGGGGTGATCGTATCGACCCAGTTATCCTAGAATGTTGCAAGAGGGCTCATTCTAACGGAAATGAAAAGTTCTAGTGCCCTTTTTAAGTGACCAAAAAAATTAGAGGGCACCTTGGCCCCCTCCCACGCTAATTATTTTAACAAAGTCAACGGATCAAAATTCTGAGATAGCCATTTTATTCAGCGTAGTCGAAAAACCTTATAACTATGTCTTTGGGGACGACTTAATCCCCCACAGTCCCCGTGGGAGGGGCAACAAGTTACAAACTTTGACCAGTGCTTACATATAGTAATGGTTATTGGGAAGTGTACAGGCGTTTTCAGGAGGATTTTTTTGGTTGGGGGAGGGGTTGAGAAGAGGGGGATATGCTGGGGGAACTTTCCATCGATAATTTGTCATGGGAGAAGAAAATCTCCATGAAGGGAGCGCAGGATTTACTAGCATTATTTAAAAAAAAAACATGAAAAAATAAATATGAAAAAGTTCTTTCAGCTGGAAGTAAGGAGCAGCATTAAAACTTAAAACAAACAGAAATTATTACCCATTTGAGGGGCTCACCTCCTCCTAATACCTTGCTCTTTACGCTAAAGTATTTTTAGTAATTTCAACTATTTATTCTACGGCTTTTGTGATTCTGGGGTCATTCTTAATGAATTGGGACAAAATTTAAGCTTTAGTGTAAAGAGTGAGGATCTGAGACGGGGGCGAACCCCCTCATATATGTAATAAAAATATGAGAATACAAAAGTTCTTTACGTAAGCTAATTTATAAGTTACGTAAATTTTTTACTAATAAAAATATTCGTAAAAAATTAAAAATTCTAGTTGCCTTTTTAATTAACCAAAAAATCGGAGGGCAACTAGGCTTCCTCCCCCGCTCTTTTTTTCTCAAAATCATTCGATTAAAATTATGAGAAAGCCATTTAGCCAAAAAAAAACTGCAAATTTTATTTTAATTATTCCTCTGCGGAGAGCCAAAATCAAAACATGCATTGATTCAAAAACGTTCAGAAATTAAATAAAAAAACAAGTTTTTTTTACTGAAAGTAAGGAGCGACATTAAAACTTAAAAAGACCAGAAATTACTTCGTATATGAAAGAGGCTGCTTCCTCATCAACGCCCCGCTCTTTACGCTAAAGTTTTTTACTGTTTTTAAAAGAAGAATTGAGAGAAAGAGTCAAACTTTAGCGTAAAGAGCGAGGCGTTGATGAGGAAGCAGCCTCTTTCATATACGAAGTAATTTCTGGTCGTTTTAAGTTTTAATGTCGCTCCTTACTTTCAGTAAAAAAAAACTTGTTTTTTTTATTTAATCACATATAAACAACGATCCGTCTTCCATATAAATTTTATGCATAGAGCGTTATTACCATTCGTTAACATACCTTTCTTGAAGCATTGCAATAACTTGAATTTCTAGTCGTTTGTCCTTTCACCGACTTTTTGTGGGGGGGGGGGGGCTCCTGAATAAGTAGGGCTTCAGCTTTTTTTCTCAAAACTCAAACAAAGGTACTGGTTCTGCATTTGGGTCTCAAGACTTTTCAAATCTGCAGTATTCAAGACATCTGTCATATCAATAATATGAATCCTTTCAAAAATTGTTCCAACAATATCATCCTCCGCGCCTTAGTTTTTTTTTGTCGACAGCAATTCTTTAAGGAGTGAAAGATCTGCAATACCATTGCTTCGTATGGCAGCAACTACAATGAATCCAGTAGTTGTTAGGGTTTCAATCAAACAGTTCGTGGTAACGAGCTGTAAGTAAGCAGCGACCCGGCTTGATAGTAACGAAAACTTTAAAAAGCAGAATTTTAATACTAATAGATATATCAAAAGAATCGGCTTATTATGCTGATTCCAATTGTATAAGTTTTATTATTATTATTTTTACCCATCAAAGACTACGAGCTTGAAAAAATTGGCCTGGTTTTCGAAAAGGGGAAACCACCTCTTAAAAACCGAATTCGTCGTATCAGAGAACCCTACTGTCGAGGTTTAAGTTCCTATCTCGAAAAAGCCAAGCAATGGACACTGGAAAATTTAAATTTTAGTAGTGTAGTAAGTCATTTCATTTTTTTCCCTCAGGGGTGTTTGTATCGAACCAGCATTGGAGGAAATTGAAAGTTCTAGTGACCGAAAGGATCAGAGAGAAACTAAGCCGTCTCCCACGCCCCTTTTTCTCAAAATCGTCCGATCAAAATTTTAAGATACTTATTTTATTCAGCATAGTTTAAAAGCAGCATAACTATGTCTTTAGAGATAGCATGACTCCCCAGAGCTCCTGGGGAAAAGTCTTTAAGTTACAAAATTTGCCCTTTGTTTATGTATAGTATTTGTTATTGGGAAGGATGTATACATTTTTAGGGTGGGGGGGAGGGTCAGATTTTTTTTCAAGAGATTTTTCGTGGGGAGAATTTTCCATGGAGAGGGAAGTTTCCAGGGGGTGAATTTTCCAGGAGAAATTTTGCACTTGGGGAATTTGCCAGATTTCATTCTTCTTAGGTCTTTCTCTTTGCCGACTCAGTTTCACGCGTGAAGAAGCTAAGAATAACTGCCCGGTGTAAATTTTCACCAGGATTGAATTATCTAGGGGATATTTTTGCGGAGAGAAGTAATATTTGCATGGAGTTGGAGCCAGATTTCCAGGCATTACTTAAAAAAGATCAAGAATGAAATTTTAAAAAAAAAAACAATTTTTTTAACTGAAAGTAAGAAGCAAAATTAAAACTTGCAATGAACAGAAATTATTACGCATATGAAGGGGGATGCCCCTCCTCAACACCTCGCTCTTTATGCAAAATTTTGAATTTTGTCCTATTTCTTTAAGAATGACTCCCGAAGCATAAGGTTCGTTTAATTAGAACAATAAGAATTTTTTTAAAGTACTAAAACACCTTAGCGGAAAGAGCAAGGTGTTGAGGAAGGGGCAAACCCCCTCATATGCGCATTAATTTCTGTTCGTTTTAAGTTTAAATTTTGCTCCTTACTTTCATTTGAAAAAACTTCTTTTTTGTTTTATTCAACCAAGGTAAGTGACGAGAAAAAATTGTCAAAATAAACCCAAAAATCCATCATCTGTGGAACATTTCTCAGAAAATGAAGAATCATAGCTCTTCCAAGACCTCCTTCATCTTTTCCTAGTTTCTTGTCAATTGGTATAATGCTCCTTAATGTAGTTCGAAGTTGATAATATACCCAAATGATCTACAAAGCACAAAGATCTTGAGCCCCAGGGCCGTAGGTTTGACTTGATGCGTTGTTTCATTTCAGTCTTTCCTTTGAAGGGAATCCTCTGCTTATCCACAGACAAATTTCATCGAGGTCCAGACTCTGACTACGATATTAAACAGCTTCAATAATTTGTTTTTGGTTATTGAAAACAAATGTTATACAGCCCAGATGCAGTTTAAATGGGGTCCTCTTCATTGCTTTCATCTGGTAAATCACTAACATCACAATCATCTCAAAGACTGAACAAAACATCAGTGGCTTCATTGAAGTCAAGTTTGTGATAGTTTTGTGGACCCTCGGAACGCCAAAGCTCTTGAAGCTCATGCTTTTTATTTATGACACAAATGTTTGATACATTTATGATATCTTTTTCTTTATTTAGTCTGCAATAATAGCTATGTATACACGGCACTAAAGGTTAACTTTAAACACTGAATGCTAAATGGTAGTTCTATAAGAGGATTAGTAAATCATAAACGAGAGGCAGAGAGAGAGGAGGGGAAGAGAGAGAAGGAGAGAGAAAGTGAAAATGAGGAAGAGGCAGAAAGATAGAGATCAAAGCGGTTTTTAAACCCACAGACAATACCAAACGATGGATAATAATATCCATTATTGCATTGAACTCCTTTTTTAAGAAAATTAACCTCAAATATACCCAAAGAATCACAAGAAAAATATTTAGGGTCCGTCCGATTTAAAGAAACGCAATCGACCTCTTTTCCCGCCTGAGGTTGTCAATTGTCAACGCAGCACTTTCAAAAATTCCTCCTGGTATTCGATGGCAAAATAAAAAAGGGCCGAATCTTCACTTTCCTTTGATTTTGAAGACCAGAATATAATTTGCACTCTAATGAAAATAATCCTAGTTTTCTAATTTTCAATAAGAAAATTAACCTCAAATCTTTGCAAAGAATCACAAGAAAAAAATATTTAGGGTCTGTCCAATTTACAGAAACGCAATCGACCTCTTTTCCTGCCTGAGGCAGCACTTTCAAAAGTTCCTTCTGGTATTCCATGGCAAATAAGAAAATGGCCGGATCGTCACTCAAACAATTCAAGAAATAAGAACCTATTTCTCATAACTCATAAAAAAACATTATAACCGATATTAATGAAGAAAAAAATGAATGTGGATTAACGGAATAATATACACATGCTGATATTTATTCCTTAAAGTCTTAATAATTCTTGACTTATTCAAGTTAAAAAAATTAAAAATTGTTTAAATGTATTTTGTTTTCAATAAAGTGTAAATTATGTTCTGGTCTTCAGTAGGCCTGGGGGTGTCAGCCCTACTTGTCTTAATTTCTACTCATTTTGAGTTTGACTCGGTTATTTATTCTAATTTCTGTTATTATTTTTTATTTTATTTAGTTGTTAATGGTAATTTAATCTACCCTTGGAAGATTATTTGACTTTATTTCTGCACATTTTTGGTTTAATAGAGCTCTTAACTTTTCTTTGAAAATCGTATTTTATGTAATCATTTTTAAAATAATATTATAATAAAAAGGAAGACTTAGAACTTCAGTTAATTCTTTTTACGTTAAACAAAATGGGTTATCACGGAATAGTAGCCTAATATTTTCTAAACTTTAATATGTTAGCCGGGATTTTAGCACTAATTGGATTAACAAGATTTCCTAAGCTAATTAAGACATTAAGGATTCTTCTGGATATATTAAAGAACTTGGAATGGCAGAATTGTCAGTTACTTCTTGACTGTTATCAGTAGAGGAAGACAGCAACAAAATGAATACTAGTGGTCCAGTCTACGCTGCTTATTCTGTAGCAGAGGGGCTTTGGTATCCCCCAGGTAAGAAGCTACATTTTCGGTAATAATCAAATCATGCTTGATATTAAATATACTTGTAGAAATCGTATATTTTTGTACATTCATATTTAGATTTTCATATTTTATATTTATCTTATATATCTAGACTTTCAAACAGTAGACTGTACGAAAGGTGCAGTTCAATCCCGCTTTTAAGGGCTGTAATGAAAGAAAGATTGAAATGGCTTGGGCAAGTTCTGCGGACGAAAGATGACAGATTGCCAAAAACTGTCCTTTTTGGCCACCCATCTAGGGAAGTAGGGATAAACGGAAAGCAAGTCGTCCACGGTCGGGTTTGGAGGATGTCATAAAGAGAGATTTAAAGGAAATGGTAACTTTCTGGGAGGGTGCAAGTAGGGAGGCTTTGAAATGGTTGGGATGGAGGAGGAGCCTTTGCAGTTGTGTTAGCCTCAGGTGGCTTGATGATGCGGTGAGACGTAGTAGTAGTAGTAGCATCTGGACTTCAGAGATAATTGCCAAATATTGCTTGGAAAGATGTCCTCTAAGAAAAGGTCAACAGGGCTATGTATGTTAAATCATACTTTGATCCTCCTGATCTACATTGCAATGCAGATCCTCCTTTTGAGAGCAGCTTCAAAAGTAATTTTTGACAAATATCTCACAAGGTCCTGAATCATAGGGTGGGACTTAAAGGCACAGCGGTGAGGATAAGTGGAAAAACCCTAGACTTAAAATAGCCTAAAACATACAAAGGAAGAGAAGAAAACTGAAAATTTATGAGGGCAGTAAATACAGCGTAATAATCCGGATAATATTATCCCGTAGTATTCCATAATATTTTCACGGATGCAATAGTTCACGTCTATATATGCAATAGTTGTCATAAAAAAAATACAATATTAAAAAAAAAAAAACAAAGCTTACCAGAAAAATAACAACCGTTATCAAACATAGCTAATTGTTTTCCTTACTTGTTCTCACTGTTCAACACGGCAATGCTGAAAATATTTGGTCCAGCCCTAAAAATTCATAATGCTAAAACAACCCAGGGCAAGAATTTATAAAGATTGCGGTTTTCAGGAATAGATACGCCTAGGATGGGTCTAAGGGCAAAGAGTATTTTATTTTCATGTCACTTACAATTCTTTATCTTACAATACTGGAAAGCCAAATCTTCCCAGATATCTGAGAAAAAAGAACCTTGCTGCTCACAAATCGAAACTTGCCAGAGTGCCACAAATTTCCTTAGTAAGGGACAATACTGTCCCTTACTATCCCTTGTCATACCAAAAGTCTTACAATTTTTTCGCCAAATATAGCCTCTAAAGTACTTTATTTTCATGTCCCTCATAGTCTTATAATTTTTTCGGCAAATATAGCCTCTAAAGTACTTTATTTTCATGTCCCTCATAGTCTTATAATTTTTTCGGCAAATATAGCCTCTAAAGTACTTTATTTTCATGTCCCTCATAGTCTTATAATTTTTTCGGCAAATATAGCCTCTAAAGTACTTTATTTTCATGTCCCTCATAGTCTTACGATTTTTTCGGCAAATATAGCCTCTAAGGTTTAGTTTGTAAGTTTCAAACTAGCACCATAGTTCTCAATCTATTATTCATCAATGCGTTAGTTCTTTTAAAATCTGTAAATTATATTCTTTAATTTTTTTTATAGTATGGGCAGTCTTTTTTTAAGCTGATCAATATTTTTCTTCATATCATTGTCATTTTTACTCCATTGTATTATTTTAATCTTTATGAGTAAAAAATTTAAATGGAAAAAAAGACGCCGTAGGCAAACACTGTTTTGACTTTTGAGTGTAAGGTTATATTCTCATAGTGGGGCAGCTGACTCCTTAAAAGTTGTTTATGTATCCCTTCCGAAAAGGCAGGATACAGTTTTAATTGATATGACATACGGTGCCATGTCACCTGTTTTTTCAATAGGGCAGTAAATCTATCCAATTTAACGCCCTCTAATGGGAGGTCAATCGAAATAGATAAAAATTAACTGGAAGAGACGAAACTCTATGATCCTTGCCGGACAGAAATAAAAGAAAGTGCCTAAAGTCAGTAAAATCTATTACCCCTTCCCCCAAAAAATTATTTACCTTAAAGAACAACACTATCAATTTTCGGAGAAGATAATGGATTTGATAGGGGTAGTTTGATAGTGAAACAATCGATACACTAATAGGCATTCATGTACTTCTTTCAAAAAGTGAAAAACTTTGATTGCTAAGGCATTGTGGTGCCACGTATTTAAAGGTAGTCAAGAACACCTTGCCACTCAAACTTGATAGGCCAGTTGACAATTCCATTAAGGAATTACCAAAGTTTTGTATACAAGTACCAAAAAAGTACCAAATACAAGTACAAAATACAAGTACCAAACAGTACCAAATATAAGTACCAAAACACAGGTGTATACGAGTACCAAAACATTACCAAAACATTTTGTACAAGGAAAAGTTAGTTGCTAAAATCAATTTATTAATTAGCAACAGTTAGTTGCCATTAGCAACAGTTAGTTAATTAATTAGCAACAACTTAATTAGAAACAGTTAGTTGCTAATTGATTAGTTGATAAAATCAATTTGCAACAGTTAGTTGCTAAAATCAATTTAAAACTTTAGACATTTAAAACTTAAGTTAGTAGTTTTTAGAACTTGGATTCTAAAACTTGAAATTGAGCAGAAGTCTTTTTTTGTATATTATTATCTAAAATTGATAATTAGAATTTACCTTCCGGCCCACATTCGGTATAGTCGATTTTTGATCTAGGCTTCCCACGTTCAGCTTAATTCATTTGTTTCCATTGAAAAGGGTTTTCCGGAATTGAACTGAAAATATTCGGATTTTTTTTTGTCCACTGCTTTGCTTAAACCTGTTTTAAGTATATTTTCATATTACCCATTTATACTTGTTTTCAATATATTGAAGTTACCCATTATATTATAAATTGTTATATCTGTTTTCATTATATTTTCATCTATTATTTTGTAAATGGAAAAGTGGTGTGTAGAAGAAATTATTCAGCTTCCTCCATATAACTGTGTTTCATTATAGGTACGAAGCAAATCGATGGAGCACCAGCTGACATCATAGCAATGACCCCCGCTCATTGGAAGCAGTTCCCCCCCTCAAATCCTGCATGGAATTATCTTTTTGCTGTTCTTTATTTCTTTTTGTGGATTGTCAATCATGTTGGAAATGGGCTGGTTATGTGGATCTTTCTCAAGTAAGCTTCCTACTTTCCCTTTTTACTTTCCTTATTTCTTCTTACCAAGTAAGCTTTCTTCCTGCTTTTTTCTTACTATTTTAATTATAAATTAAAAACGTATCGTTGTATACCTGGTATGCATCACTAGCACATTTCGTGTATCCTTGACTCAGGGAACGATCTGCATTTTCTTTCGAGGGAGGGGGAAGGAGGGCGTGTGAAAATTTAATAACAAGGGTCCTTTGGGATTCTCTTAAAGGAAACAAGGGGAGATTTCTTTATATAAATTTATAGTCCTTTTGCTCTCTCTCATCACCCTCCCTTTCTCTTATTCTTTTGCTGCCCCTCCATCTCCCTCTCTCTTTCTCTATCTCTCTCTCTCCCTCTCTCTCTGTCTCTCTCTCTCTCTCTCTCTCTCTCTCTCTCTCTCTCTCTCTCTCTCTCTCTCTCTCTCTCTCTCTCTCTCTCTCTCTCTCTCCCTCTCTCTCTATCTCTCTCTCCTTCCTTACTTATTCTCAGTTAGATGAAACTCCAATTCAGCTGGGATTACGTAACTTGAATTCCTAAATTTCGGTGCTGGTTTCAGATTAATATTCATTAAGTTTATTAATGTTTGTTAAGTTTAATAATGCCCATCAAAAGCTACGAGCCTGATAAACTTTGCTTTTTCTCAAAAAAGGGGGACAAATCCCTGAAAGTCAAGTGATTTTAATGAAAATTACAGCATCAAATTTAGTATATCAAAGAAACTCGCAGTAAAGATTTCAAGGTCCAATCTACAATTTAAAATTTTTTTTTTTGCCTGAAGAAAGATTGCAGATGTGTCTTTAACTTTTTGTTCATGTTCTCCCCAGGGGCAGTCGTATCAGATCGATCAGCCTGTAAGATAAAGAAAAGAATAATTTTAACAGAAATTAAAAATTATAATGCACCTGTTAAGCGTCAAAAAAGGATTGTGCCCCGGCAAAGTGACATTTTCTGCCATTTTGAGACAGAAAGCTACAATTTTGCCTCCATGAGGGCCAAATTACTATTGAGTGACAAATCTGTGATCTTGGTTAGTGGCCAAATTGTAAAATTTAATGTTTACTATTATTATTATTATTCTTTATCTCTATCACCCTTACAGTTGTCTAATCTATAGCCAAAGTTGAGTCCCCTTTATGTTTTGCCCTTCCTGCACATAAGGCTGTATGAATAAATGTCCACAAAAAGCTGAATGAATGGGATTTTCAGCCGACTGAAAAACCCAATTTCTTCTGTCACGTTGAGGGGAAAAAATAAACGCCAAATAGAAGCCTGGCATTAAACCCAGACATACAGGGAGTAAAAGTTTGGCTTAGATAATTTTACTCTGAAAATTGATCTCAATTTAAAACGCTATCACTATAATTTCTGCAAAGCGATGTTTTTGCATAACAAGAAAAAAGACATTCTTGAGCTTAGTGCTTTAGAAAATAAATAAGGTTTAATAAATGTCGAACCGACAATAAGTAAATGTATACTAAAATGAGATATTTAGAATAACAGAGCATTTGGGCAGTTGTCCAAAACTTAACGAGGTTTTACAACTTCCCTACATATAAAGAGAACTATTTTTTTGGAAAATTTTCCTATCTTCATAAGAAATGATGTAAATAGAATGTTTTTGCTGTTCACGATGTTGTATTTAATTGTGTATAAAAACATTATAATTATTATTGTTGTTAGTTAATACTTATTAGTTAATAATATCATTTATAATATTATTTATTATATTATTAATACTAGTATCCGTACTCTGGCTTGTCTGTGTTTTTGGTAGTGATTAGGCGAAAAAAAATATTTTAATACTAAACTTACTTATAAGATATTTTACCACCCAAAAAGTCTTCTCTCTTTTTACTCGCTTTAAATTTTATGCAAAAACGAAAAATCATATTTATAATAATATACATTCATCTTACGACGAATGTATATTATTTGAAATTTAAAAATGTAATGTCGCTTGGTGTAAGTTCCCAGCTTAATCTGGTTTCAAAAGCTATTGGGTTTCAACGAAACCGGTGGCTATTCATCTCTCCAGAAATAAGAAATGTCTTACAGAAAATACATCAAAAGAATAAACCATTGGAAAGGGAGCATGCTTTTAAACACAGAAGCATAGGATAGTGGATTCTTTGTGGCTGAACTCCGTCGCTTGTTAATGAATGGTCCCAAATTTAAAGAAAAAAATTAAGAAGAAATATGGTTTAAAATATCTTCTGATAGGCTCAAATCATGATATATTCTAAATTATAGCATATTTTGGGGTAGAGCTACAGCAGTAGCTAAACTTTAAAAGTAAGGAGATTCTGTATAAAATCTTTTCCCAATTCAGTTCTTATTTGGTCCTTTGTTCAGACCTTAGCGGACTCACTGAGCCTAATTAAAAATTATTTGGATTCCCCATGTCATTTACGTTCCTGAAAATTAATATTAAATTTTTGCAATCGGAATTTTATACCCTGCAGCACACAAGATTGTATTTCATATTTCTTACCCGGAGTCCAATTAATTCGTTGCAACAATGTAATTTGTAAATCTTCGCTTTCGCACCTACATATGATATATGAAGTTTTCATAAGGGGGGAATTCGCCTCTAGACTTTTTGCCCCCTTTAAGATTTCGAAAATATTTTATTTTAGTATTTTCATAGGAAAATAGCCACAAAATCATGAAACTGTCGCGTCCCTTTTAGATTAAATTTTTTTTTGTATCTTCATGAGGCGAACTGTCATCGTCAGAAATACATCTAATACCTGAAATTTTCAACCTTCTAATATAATTGCCCAAAATAGTTTGCTAAAGAGTTCTTAAAGCGAGGATCAACAACGTGCTGTTTGTGAATAGTCCAGTAATGGGTTTTGGTCTTTTTCTCTTGGTTTGAAAATCTCATATAGAACTTTTAGGCTTGACTTTGACGATTATGAATGGTAGTGAAGTTGTATGCCTTGTCCCTTAGCAATCTGGATTCTCAAATGGAATTATTTGGCTACGAAAAAAGTTATTGATTCTCCAAATTGTCATTTACTATCCCAATTTAAACAACGGGATTGTTGAATGAATGGTATATTAGCCAATTTTGTAATAGTGAAACTTTTGAGGATAAAATCTGTTAAATTCAATTTGCAAAATTCATTTATTCAATTATTACATAGCTTACAATATCGAGTACTATTAAATGTGCTCTATGCCCCTACTAATAGCCCAGAAAAGCGAAGGGATGGGAAAAAATTATTCACCTAAGGAATATAGACTACTTGGTGTTGATATTCAAGTAATTATGCTAACCAAGGGGGTACCCTCTTTGTGCCACCTGCTGTACATCTAAGGACATCAAAAGTGATCAGTACCGCCAGGATTATAACAGTTTCCGCCACTTTTGGCACAGTTTCTTCCAAACTTGGCACAGCTTCTACCACGCGTGACAGAAGCCCCTGCTGAACGTGATTTTTGAAAGTGGGCATCCCATCGAAGCTAACGGGAAACCTAATGTTATGCATATTTTTACTTTTTTTTACATTCCAAAGTTGACAATTGTGTCACAATATGATCACAAATTTTAGGATTCAGACATGAACCTTGATTTTTGAATCGTTAAGCTAACACATTATCCTCAATCAGATTGTCAGGAAAAATCAAATTGTGGGAATCTGATTATCAATTTTACAATCCTGTTTAAAAGCAAAAAGGCCGCCTTATAGACATGCCTATGTATATAAACTGACAAAAAGGATTTTCATTCTTTGATAAAGTTGACTTTTTTCAACTTGAACTTTTTTTTCAACTTAATTTTTAGCTTTAGCTTATTTGTTTTTTTTATCAAAAATGTTTGAAATGATTTTTGGGTTTTAATCTTTCCACTTCAAACTTTCGGCTGACCAAAACCAATTTTAAAATTTTTTTTGCTTGAATTTCAGAACAAAATCCCGCCGAACTTCCTCGAATATGATTATAACTAACCTTGAATTGCTGACTTTTTTATGATGTTGACACAGTCACCGCTATTCATAATTTAAAAAAAAACAAGTTTTTTTAGCTGAAAGTAAGGAGCGACATTAAAACTTAAAACGAACAGAAATTATTCCGTATATGAAAGGGGCTGTTCCCTCCTCAACGCCCTGCTCTTTACGGTAAAGTTTGACTCTTTCTCTCAACTCTA
The DNA here is from genome assembly GCF_032884065.1 of Artemia franciscana. NCBI lineage: Eukaryota > Metazoa > Arthropoda > Branchiopoda > Anostraca > Artemiidae > Artemia > Artemia franciscana. Next base: position 42,102,205 of record NC_088877.1, on the reverse strand, counting down.
CTTTTTAAAACAGTAGAAAACTTTTTCGACAATGCTGAACAAAATGGCTCTATACAAATTTTGATCCCTTGACTTAGGGAAAAAAATGAGCACATTTTCTTCAATCAGATTGTCAAGCAAAATCAAAGTTTGGATATTCTATTATTAATTTAACAATCCTTTTGTCAAGCAAAAAGGCAGCCTTATAGTCATATATATGTTTATAAACTGGCAACAAACATAATTTTATAAGATTTGTTCTTTGTTAAAGTCGACTTCTTTTTCTTCTACTTAATTTTTAGCTTTACCTTTTTGTTTTCTTAAATTTTTAAGTTGGTTTTTGGGTTCTTAAATTTCCACTTAAAACTTTTTTTTTGAAAAAAATCAATTTTAAACTTGCTTTGTTTGAATTCCAGAACGAAATCCCTCCGAACTCCATCGAACATGCTTATCGTTAACCTCGCAGTTGCTGACTTCTTTATGATGCTAACACAGTCACCGCTATTCATAATTTCGGCTTTCACGTCGAGATGGTGGATATGGGGACATTTCTGGTGCAAATTTTATGGGTATACTGGTGCAATTACAGGTAAATGTATAACGAAAAAGCAGAAATTTTTTAAATATTATATATTCAATATTAAATATTATATGATATATATATATATATATATATATATATATATATATATATATATATATATATATATATATATATATATATATATATATATATATATATATATATATAAATTATTATATTAAAATATTACATATATTTATATATTATATATATAAACATTAAATATTTGTATAACTGTCCGTCTGCAAATTTCGAAGATTATAATTGGGTCTTAAGCAGCTTTCACGCCCTCTACTTAATTTTTCATGCCAAGTGGCTAAGTTACATTACAATAAGCATAACCTTTCACATTTCAAAAAGTCTTTCGCGCTAAATTGACTTAAAAATCAATATTGCCATCATTATCTTCATCTTGGATCATCACGATTATCGTATGCATATTTTTCAAAATTAAAGATTTGAAATGGAGATGACAACTTAAGTTCTGATCAAGTGTAAAAGGCTTTCTTGGAATAGTTTATCAATCTGTTTTCAAAAATGTTTGACTGTTTATGGAAAAATTCTATTTTTTTATTGGTATGTTAAACTTTTCCATGATGTAAAATAAGCTCAAGGAACTTAAAACACGGAGTAGAGCTGCATTCTTCTTAGCACTGCTTAAGTTAAGCGTGGTATTCGCTCCGCAATGTCACATAATATAACGCAAAGTTTTTAGATATGGCAGCGTGAAAGGCTTCAGGCTTAGAGTAAAATACCCAATAGCCTTTCTTTATATTTTTGTTCTACATTTTGTATTAGCCATAGAACTCTAAACATTTTTCCAAGAATTTTATAAGTTGAATTTAATACACCTATATATATATGCATCAATTTAACCTATATATAATTTAACATGTTAATTATCCATTATAATAAATAATTATTTAAACATAAATAATTGATAAATAAATAGATAATTCTACATTTTTATTCTTAATGATTCATTTTTACTTTTTTAATAAACACTAATTTTTTTAAGTTTAACATTGGAAATGTTTAGGCCTATTATTATTATTAAACCAGTAAGCCCAGTGAAAATGGCGCATAAATTGCTTTTATATCAGTATAATAAATAAATACTTTGTGTATAATATATCAAATGACTTCCATTTAAACTTTTGAATAAAAAATCTTCTATGGAATATTTGTGAAACTGAAGACCAGGCATCAGAAGTGGGATATCGAAGCATAGATCATCCCTCATGTTCCAGCATCCATGGAATTGGGGGCATCATTTGATGTTTAAGGGCTAGACACAAACAGCTTTTTTTTTAACGTCCAATTTATTCAATAAGGGCATATTTTGCGCCGGCTTTAAAGGGGTTTCGTCTAGCTTAGAGTTAATTACATTGTCTTTTTTATGTTGACTTTTAAGCTTGAAAAGATTTTCTCATTTGGAATGTTTCTAATAAAAGATTTGTGGGGCTATACAACAGTCCACTTAATGTGCTACTCTATGGCATGGCCAGGCATATTCACTTCGTTGAGTGCCCATAATTGAAATTTTTAAAATAATTAGCCAACTATACGCTACCTTTTCAGCAGTAGCGTAATTTTGTCAAAATCCTGGGGGGGGGAGGAGTTCCAGTCAATTTGTTTGAATTAAGTGACAATGACAGTAAAAACTAAAATATAAGCCATTTGGTGCCATAAAGGTACTGCATCGTACTATAAAAGTACTATAAAAGAAAACTGATGCGTTTCTGATGCTCAATTATGCAGAATTATCTTAGTTTTGACAAGTCTTCTGAAGAAATGGAATTTTAACTGGGGGCAGGGGAAAACGGAGGTGTGGGAGGGGCAATTGCCCCCATGCCCCAAAGTAAATTGTGCCTCAGCATTTCAGTAAAAAAAAAACACAGATTATCATTAGTAGGTGAATGATCTTTAAACACCTAACCTGGAAAGAAAAGTTACTTCTGTTGAGCTCTTTAATGCTGAGTCAGAATTAATACCCCCTCCCACTAACAAAGCATATTGCAATTAATTACAAAAACAATTACTGAATCAATGTAATAATTGGGCTTTACTGAACGTTGTCCTCTAATAAAATAATTTCTTAAATCTAAAATATCTAACAATCTCTACAAAAAAGTAATATAAAAATCTCCTCCAACCCAATAGAATCTATGAAACTAAAAAAAAAATTGTTACCTTATCTTGATCGATAAATATACAAAGACGGGGAAAGGACAAATTACAGCCTATTGAGCTATGAAGTACAATAGAAAATAACAATTACAGCGTGCCTTTCAATAATTACTATACTTTATCCTTTTTGCCTCATTTTATCGATTTTACTTGCTGTCTTTTATTAATGTATTTTATACTTGGTGTAAAATTTACGTTTCACCAAAAATCTAAAATATTCCCAGACTAGAAAAGAAATTAATCCCATTCATGAGATTAGGATTCAGGGATGAGATTAGGATAGGATGAGATTAGGATTAGGATCACATTTCCATTTCAGTCTCAACTCTAACTCAGTTCAAGTCTAGAACAAGAGCCAAGAGCTCATATGGCACTTGTGACGAGGTCAGAGAACCCTAGAGCCAAGAGCTCATATGGCATGAGCTCTAGCAAAATTATAAGAATCAACAGATTGATTTAAAATTAAAATCAGAGGCTTAATGCCGGTCGGGATTTAAAATAAGAGCTCTGAGACACGAGGTCCTTCTAAATATCAAAATTCATTAAGATCCAATCACCCACTTGTAAGTTAAAAATACCCCATTTTTTCAAATTTTCTTCTCCCTTCGGCCATTCCAAAGCCATTCTTTCATTGATGGTCGAATCTGGGAAAACGACTTTCCGTCATTTTTTCCGGTTCCCCTCAACTCCCCCCAATGACACTGGATCCGGTCGGAATTTAAAACAAGAGATCTGAGCTACGAGGTCCTTCTAAGTATGAAATTTCATTAAGATCCGATCACTCCTTCGTAAGTTAAAAATACATCATTTTTTCTAATTTTCAGAATTAACCCTCCCTCCAACTCCCCCAAAGAGAATGAATCCGTTCCAGTTATGTCAATTACGTATCTAGGACTTGTGATTATCTTTCCCACCAAGTTTCATCCCGATCCCTCCACTCTAAATGTTTTCCAAGATTTTAGGTTTCCCCCTCAAAATCCCCCGATGCCCCCGGATCCAATCGGAATTTAAAATAAGAGATTTGAGACACAATATCCGTCTAAATATGAAATTTCATTAAGATTCAATCACCCGGTCGTAAGTTACAAACACCTCATTTCTTCTAATTTTTATGAATTAACCGTCCTCCAAGTCCCCCCCCCCAGATGGTCAAATCGGCGAAACGAATATTTCTAATTTAATATGGTCTGGTCCCTGATATGCCTGCCAAATTTCATCGTCGTAGGTTATCTGGAAGTGCCTAAACTAGCAAAACCCGGACCAACAGACCAACAGAATTTGCGATCGCTATATGGCACTTGGTATTTACCAAGAAAAAATAAATTTTTTAAATAGAAATACCAAACAATGCACTTGTCAAGTTCTGGCGGGAGGTGGGGGGGGGGGGGTGAAAAATCAATCAGATATAGCTCTTTCCTTTAGCTGACACGTCTAGTTATTTATATGATCCCCATTGCTACTTTCTCTGCGAGTCAACAGTTTCAATCGACGCTGTGGCATCAGCCTTTTTAGCACTGAAAGTGTCTCCCTCCAGTGAATATTTCGGTGATAGAAATTGTAACTTTTAACAACCCCTCCTCATACTTTTTAATTCCTTCACCTAGCTTCGTCTTCCAAAAGGATTTATATTCGAAGATACTATCTTCAGGAGCTTCATTATATACAAGAAATAATATGCATATTGTTTGTCAAACAGTTCGTGGTAACGATCTGTAAGTAAGGAGTGACTCGGCTCGATAGTAACCAAAACTCTAAAAAACAGAATTTTGATATCTCTAAAAAGTCGGCTTATTATGCTGATTTAAATTTATAAGTTTTATCAAGTTCAGTCTCACCTATTGATGGCTACGAGCCTGAGAAAATTTGCCCGATTTTCAAAAAAGGGGAAACACCCCCTAAATGTCATGAAATCTTAATGAAAATCACACCATCTTGTAAAGTGTACCATAAAACCTTACCGTATAGGTTTCAAGCTCATATTTGAAAATTGTACAATTTTGTATTTCTTGCCAGAAGAAAGATCACGAATTCGTGTTAATTTGTTGCTGTTTTTTTCCCAGGGTTGATCATATCGACCCAGTGTCTCTCGGATATCGAGCGAAGGCTCATTGGAACGGAAATAAAAAAAAAGGTTCTAGAGCCCTTTTTAAGTGACCTTAAAGATTGGAGGGCAACTAGGTCCCATCCCCCACCCTTTTCCCCCAAAATTCTCCTATCAAGATCATAGTTGAAGGGTCCAATAACTGTGCCTTCGGATATAACACGACCTCTCCCCCAGCCCCAGGGGAAAGGTCTTTAAGTCACAGAATTTGTCCATTTTTTACACATAGTATTTGATATTGGGAAGAATCCGCACCCTGAGGAGTTATTAAGAGTAATTGTCCTGGGTAAATTTTCACTGGAATTGAATTGAAGAGAGAATGTTTCCCCGGGGAGGGTATTTTTCCGTGGAGGTGGGCCAGATATCCTGGGACCATTTAAAAACAATCAGAAATTAAATAAAAAAACAAGTTTTTTTCAACTGATAGTAAGGAGCAACACTAAAACTTAAAACGAACAGAAATTATTATGTATATCAAGAGGGATACCTCCTGCTCAACACCTCCCTCTTTACGCTAAAGTTTGAATTTGTTTCAATTCCTTAAGAACGACTCCTGAAACACAAGGGTTGTTTAATTAGAACAATAACAAGCTTTTTAAAATTAATAGAAAGCCTCAGCGTAAAGAGTGAGGTGTTGAGGAGGAGGCAAGCCCCTTCAGATACGCAATAATTTAATCGTTTTAATTTTTAACGTTGCTCCTTACTTTCAATTGAAAAAAAACTTGCTTTTTTTTAAAATTTAATTTAATTTAATTTGAGTGCAATTTCTTTTCTCAAAACAAGAATAATGTACAACGCTGTTTCTGCAGGTATTGCCGCAATCTTCACCATGGTGTTCATCGGATATGACAGATACAACGTTATAGTCAAAGGAATGAGCGGTAGAAAGATTACAAAAGGAATGGCCTTTGGAATGATTATCTGGACTTGGATATATGCCAATATCTTCTCACTTCCAGCAATGCTCGAAATATGGGGTAACTTCAGCCCTGAAGGAATGTTGAGCACATGTTCCTTCGACTACTTGAACGAAGATCGATTCCATGGACCACAGTACACCGCTTACATTTTCTTTGGTGCCTACTGCATTCCCATGATGCTACTGGTCTACTTTTACACTCAGATTGTCCAAGCTGTTTGGAAGCATGAAGCAGCACTTAAAGAACAAGCAAGGAAAATGAATGTCCAGAGTTTAAGATCTAATCAGGTAACTTGCAACTTAATATAGTGTCTGTTTAGAAAGGAACTTTGAGATTTATTTTCTTATTAAAAGTTATTTTATCGTGTTTATAGGGTACAACAGTGGAGAACATGGGTTAGAATTCCCCTCCTTCAAAAGTTCGTCCAAATAGATCCAACTAAGGATTGTTTATTGCGTGAGATACTTTTAAAGCTAGGGATATTTTTAAAGTATTATTTATTTAAGGAACCAAGAGTTAAAAAAAAAAAAAATCTTTTTAGGATCAAGACTGCAGAGACGCTTTATTTATATCCTATCTTTAAGCAAATTCTATGCTTTGCGCATAAACTTCAATTATTTTTTTAGGTTCTTTGGTGCTAACAAACACAAAGTTGAAACAACAGATATTATAATACATTTTACGTTAAACAAGATCAAAATTCTTAAAAACTTGAAAACTTTGAATACCCTGATACTTGGGTGAATCTTCTATTAATGGTTCTCTAGAAAGCGTTCGACCTAATTGACCACATATTACATGTAAATAAACTGCTGACTGAGTTTCAAGTGAGTCCCTTTTTAGTTAAAATTGTACCCCGTTTTTTAGCAAATTGTTCCCAAGCGTTTAAATATAAAAATGTTTATTCCGATCCCCTTCCTATCTTTTTTGGGGTCCACCAAGGGAACCCTGATGGGTCCCATTTGATTTCTTATAATGGTTAGTAGCCTCATGACGACCACACATAGCAATGAAAGTATGTGGACGACCTGTCTGCACTTGAGGTTTGTCGACGAAATATTAAAAGCTCAATGATAACATTACTTGACGAATTACTTGAAAGAACTTGATTACTTGAAAGAAGTGTGACGATGTCACACTTCTTTCTCGAAGATAAAAGTTAACGCTCATAAATCGTCAGTTATGACAGTTAATTTTTTAAAATCACCTCCTTATCTCACAAACCTCATTCCTCCAAAAATCTCTGTCACATTCATTAAACTACTTGGGGTGACAATTATTGCTGACTTGAAGTGAGATGTCCATGTTCAAAATATACTAAAACAAGCTTACCTTTCGGTTTCCCTTTTAAAACTTTTGTTAAAATTTTCTTGCCCCCTAAGGATCTTCTCCAACTTTATTGTGCTTTTATTCGGCCAACACTGGAGTTTGCTTGTCCAGTGTGGCATTTCGGTCTTTCTTCAGATCATATTTATAATATTGAAAATGTCCAAACCAAGCACTTAGAATGATAAATGGGGATGGGAAGGTTCCATGTCATTAGCTACTTGGTAAGTTCAAGCTCACCACTTTGGCCGAGAGAAGGAACCTCCTATGCCTTCGTTTCGATACCAAGACCCTGTCTGTTCCTCAATTATGTTTCAAATCCCCGAATCCTACCTTCCCGCCCACAGCAGACCGTCCCGTATAAAATCCCAAAAAAAACTCCAAACTGACTCCCATCCCCGCTAAACATGAAATATATCGGAAGAGTTTTGTTCCGAGTTGAGTTATATAATAGCCAGGAAAATTAGTCATTAATTTTGTTGTTATGTGTTCTTATTTTCTTTTTTACTTTTCAACTTTTAAGTTTTGACTCTTTTTTATATGTATTTTTTTACAATGAACTATGTTTGACGTGGACGTCAAGTTCCTTCGATGAAATATCATATATATATATATATATATATATATATATATATATATATATATATATATATATATATATATATATATATATATATATATATATATATATATATATATATATATATATATATATATATATATAAGGTAATAAAAATTTTTAAAATAAATGCTGTAATAAAAATTTTTAAAATAAAATTTGCTTCTATGAGACAAAAAGTCAATTATCTTAGTCTCATTTGACCTCTGCATTATTTTAGTGAATACAATCAATGATACAATAAATGTGCAAAATACACGCAACTAAATAAATCAATAAATACATATACAAAAGCAAATAAAATAACAAATATACCTTAACTTTCTACATTGGTAGAATGAAAGAGCGTATGTTTTCCCAGCACCAAGTCGTGGAAAAACAAGCTGATGTAACTCACTGAAAATTCAATGTTAACTTTCCACTAATTTCTAGGAGGATCTTACTTAAGAAATACTTTGATAGACTTGACCCCACTGACACCCCTCCCTGAAAGGTACCAATCTGATCATGTACCTGACTTTAAAGACGTTAATAAATACTTCTTTTCCTTTGTTCATTTTAGGATGCGAACGCCCAGTCTGCCGAAATGCGAATTGCTAAAGTTGCTGTTACCAACGTCCTGCTCTGGGTCTGCATTTGGACTCCGTATGCAGTCGTGGCCCTTGTTGGTGCTTTTGGGAACAGACAGATCTTGACTCCCCTCTTTGCTCAACTACCATCCCTTATCTGCAAAACCGCTTCATGCTTTAACCCTATCATCTATGCCATTTCTCATCCCAAGTAAGTTTTTTTTTTTAGCATAAACTGTTTGTCGAATAATAAATCTTGAGCCAGGTTATAGACACTTCTGGGAATTATTCCTGACAATGTGTGCTACGGCAGTTTTGTATATTTCTGTTTTTTATGCTGTCATATCTGTAGTATATCTTGGGTATTGCTCTGTTGCTGACTAAACTTAAAATATTTTGCCGTTTTTCATCCAACAAGATGAATATGGACTAAACATGAAGAATGTAGTTCTATAAATACATCAGAATTAAATTTTTAGGGCAAAATTAATTTAAAAGTAAAAAAAAAATGCCAAACATAGCTTAGGATTAGCATTTTGGCTCACTTAATTCGAGTCAATAACAGCTCATCTTTCAAGATATATTTGAATTAAATCCAATGGATTGTGTTCTGTCCTAGAATGGATGGATGATAGATTATCTATCAACAAGTGAAAATGACCTCATTAGTACCCAGTCCTCAAAAAGGCTTATGCCAGCTTTGCCTCTCACTCAGACTATCTGTATTGGCTTTGTTCTACAATTTGCCATGACTTGGTGGCAACATTATCTTAATTCAAAAGGCGATGGTCTCGGTCGAGGCAATAAGTTTAGGTAAGAATGAATTGAAAGAGGAATTTTCAAAGATTAACAATCTTTTGAGGAAAGCTTCCATGTAGCATTTTTTTAAGGGGAAATTAAAAATATTTGCAACCTTTTGCAAAATGAGCGATTTCAAAAATGTTTTTCAAAAGTAACTGCAGTCCATAGCAAAAGTAAACTTAGTTCATAAATATTGAAGGTGTTTTACTTGGAGTAGGTGGCAGCCACTGAGTATTATGAGATTGAAGATGCTTCCTTCACCTTGAAATGATATCATTATACAAAAATATATACTTTAATAATTCCCCCCTACACCAAGAAAAATGAGCCTCTTACAAAAAAATGCTGGCAACCTCACCAGCTTGAATTCATTGTGTAGTCTGAAAACCATTGTTTATATGTCAACATGTATTCTCTTCATGATTTTGCTGAACACTCCAAAACATAAAGAAAAAAAAAATCAAAAGAAGCATGATAATCATTTCAATTTTATGGAACTCTTATTCTAATTTGTTTTTCCTTTCAGATAAGGGTTGTCATTTGTAACTATAATAGCATATTTCGAGCATCATTTTTTTATCTCCTTTGCTTAACTTCTATAGGCATGTATAGTGTATTATTTGTTTCTCTAAATTGTCAAGAACATATTATGAGTATTTGGAAACACCTTTTTGAATCCATTGAAAAAGTTACTAAAGAAACAAATGTATAGATGATAACCAAATATAACCAAATATAGCTTAACCAAATATAGATGAATTTTTACAAAAACTTTTAAAATCGAAACCAGCGTAATTCTTACTTATAATTTTTCAATCTAAAAAGGTTTTAACTTCCTCCTCAACGCCCCGCTCTTTACGCTAAAGATTTTTTTTACTGTTTTAAAAAGTAGATTTAAGAGAAAGGGTCAAACTTTAGCGTACAGAGCGGGGAGTTGAGGAGGAAAAGCCCCCTTCATACACGGAGTACTGTTCGTTTTAAGTTTAGATGTCGCTCCTTACTTTAAGTTAAAACACTTCTTTTTTTATTTAATTAAGATTTGCAAAGTATAGTAAGGTGCTTTGGAATTGTTTAGTTCTTCTACCAAATAATACCAAAATTGGTATAACCTTCATCTTATATTATATAACCTTTAATTTACATAATAATATAATTTGGGCTATATATTTGTACCTTAAGGGGGGGGAGGTTAAAGTATTTAGACAGGATCCCTGACCTAACATAGCCCCCACCCTCAACCTGGCCCTATCACCGATCACTTGTCTTTGTGGCTATGAAACCGGCTTTCTGAGATCTAACCTAAGCGTAATTCTTGAGTGCGCTTCGTTTAATTAACAGGTACTCAATTTTTTCCCAAATTAAACTATCGAGTTAAGATTCAAACCTAGATTGGTGATGCAACATTATAAGAATTTTAAACAGCAATAAATAACGTTATTTTCATTGTTGGTTTGCTTTTGAACTGAGCATGAAAATGTCAATCCATGGAAATTGTAGTTGCGCATAATAATAGCGTCAGTTGTCACACTTGCCCTTTTTTTCTATAATCAACAAAATCCAAACTTTATTTTATAGATAAAAGAATAATCCTTGGGATTATTATAGTGTTCTGGTAATCAATATTATGTTTTTTTTTATTTGTAATAAATTACTGTACTACAACTACTAGTAACACCCACCCAAAAACGTGTCTTCATACGGTATGAATTTTATTATTCCAAGCTAATTATTAAAAATATAATAATTATATATTAATTCAAAATTTGAATTAATCTTTATAAATTTTCATAGCTAAAAATTTCCAATTTTTTCCAAGATTCGAAGAAAAGTTATGAGCATCTGTCTTCCATTGTCACTTAGGATTGCGTTGACAATATGTTTATAATGTTTAAGACACATTTATTACAATTTATAAAAACTTGATTAAGCCAAAAACTGGCAACACTGTAGCCTGGCAACAGAAACATCGTTATTCTAACGTGAAAATAATTTGTCTTTTGTATTATATGTATAGAATCGTTCTTCAGAAGGAATAGTATGGTTAAGAATAAGCAAGAATATGGCAACACTGTTGTTAGGCACCAGAAACTTCATTATTCTGAAATGAAAATAATCTATCTTTTGTGTTACAGATATAGAGTGGTCCTTCAAAAGGAATTGCCATGGTTTTGCATCAATGAGCCAGAATCTCATCCTGATAACAAGTCAATAGATTCCACAAAAACCGAGACTCTTCCACAAGCTTCATGAAGCTGTTAGAAGTAACACTGACTAATCGATGACTAGAAACTGAAATTTGGACAGCGTATCGGAAAAATACACTTAGTGCCTATTCTTGTAATGAATAGCTTAATAAATAGAAAGCATCACAAATAAGACCACTATTACTTGTTAGGATAATCCTCTTAAACTACTTTCGAAAACCTCGGCTTAATTCGTTGTAAAAAGCCCCAAGGACTGTATATCATATGAGACTGATACCCAAATTGTGCAGAGCAGTCTTTGGCTTGTCTATCAGAAAACCTTACTGTAGAGACATCTACGAAAATATTAGATTTATAATTTTTGCCAGAAGAAAGATCACGGATGTGTGTTCATTGTTTTTTTGCTGGTTTTTTTTCCAGGGTTTATCGCATCAAGCCCCTAGTCTTAGCATATCGGGGAAGGACTCATTCAAATGGATGTGAAATTTCTAGCTCCCTTTTAACGCGAACAAAAGATTGGGAGGCAGTTATCTCCCTCCCAGGCCCTTTTTCCCGAACACACCCGATAAAAATTTTGAGATAGCCATTTTGTTCAGTATCATTAAAAGGTCCAATAACTATGCCTCTGGAAATGATATGACCCATCCCCTTCGGAATTGGCCTATCGTTTATACGCAGTATCTGTTACTGGGAAATATACAAAACAGTTTTTGAAGGAATTTTCACGGGGGGGGGGATTTTCTAAGGGAAGATATTATCCATGAGAAGAAAATTTTCCAGGGGAATTTTCCAGGAGAATTTCATACACAGGGTAAATTTTCCGAAATTCATTTTCATCGTTCTTTGTACGTTTCACATGTGGGGAGAAAGTTCCGGGGAATTGTCAAGATAAGAGTTTCAACGGGGAAGGAATTGTCTTGGAGATTTTTCAGCGGGGTGGGGGATTTTTCACAGGAGAAGTTTTCCAAGGGGGAATTTTCCACGGAAGGAACTTTCAACGGAGGTGGAGGAAGTTTTTCCGAAAAATTTTCCGCCGATTTCTTTTATTTCATTATTAGAAGAATTCAAGACAATTGTATTAAAATCAAACATTATTAGAAATAAAAACTGATCTTTTTTGAACCCACTAACTATTATGTACTCAAAAAAAAGTCACTAACAAGAAGCCAATTGAAATGACTCAAGAGATGCTGTCAAAGGTAACAAAATTTATGAAAGACGTATATACACTTTTTACTCGTCCGTCTGCTAACAAGTATTTTTAAGATTTTCAGATTACAAACTGTCTTCTAAAACTCAAAGTTTGTATAGTTCGACTTCAAAGTTTGCAGACTTGGATCTTACTTCTTTTTTATACCACTTTTTATTGTTATTCAGCCTTCAATAGGTTAGTTATGTATTTTCCAACGCAAGTATACAGAGTGAGGTTTCCCTCACTCTTCCCTCAAGGAAAAAGTTTTCCCTTCAACTTTCTCTGCAAATTTCATCATAGAGCTATATGGAAGTATAGCTGTACAAGTATTGACAGTAGTAGCAGCAATATCATGCACAAAATGCCTTTTGGTTAGCTCAATATCTCCTTCGACACATCTTGAAAGTTCCAACTTAACGGTCTAAGTCGCTCCGGAGATTTTGCTGATACAACTTTTTGACGTCCTGTATGTGCTCAGTGTATTTTGATTCAGTTCAACATCCTTATCAAAATTCCCCAAAAGTTTCACCTGTATAGCCTTAGTAGTAGTAGCAGTAGTAGCATTGTGGACGCAGTACCTATTAGTAATCTCTATATCTCGATAAACATGCTCTGAAAGTTTTAAATTTAATGACCTATTCTGTCCCTGAGATTTTGCTGATACAACTTTTTGACGTCCTGTATGTACTCAGTGTATTTTGATTCAGTTCATCATCCTTATCAAAATTCCCCAAAAGTTTCACCTGTATAGCCTTAGTAGTAGTAGCAGTAGTAGCATTGTGGACGCAGTACCTATTAGTAATCTCTATATCACGATAAACATGCTCTGAAAGTTTTAAATTTAATGACCTATTCTGTCCCTGAGATTTTGCTGATACAACTTTTTGACGTCCTGTATGTACTCAGTGTATTTTGATTCAGTTCAACATCCTTATCAAAATTCCCCAAAAGTTTCACCTTTATAGCCTTAGTAGTAGTAGCAGTAGTAGCATTGTGGACGCAGTACCTATTAGTAATCTCTATATCTCGATAAACATGCTCTGAAAGTTTTAAATTTAATGCCCTATTCTGTCCCTGAGATTTTGCTGATACAACTTTTTGACGTCCTGTATGTACTCAGTGTATTTTGATTCAGTTCAACATCCTTATCAAAATTCCCCAAAAGTTTCACCTGTATAGCCTTAGTAGTAGTAGCAGCAGTAGCATTGTGGACGCAGTACCTATTAGTAATCTCTATATCTCGATAAACATGCTCTGAAAGTTTTAAGTTTAATGCCCTATTCTGTCCCTGAGATTTTGCTGATACAACTTTTTGACGTCCTGTATGTACTCAGTGTATTTTGATTCAGTTCAACATCCTTATCAAAATTCCCCAAAAGTTTCACCTGCATAGCCTTAGTAGTAGTAGCAGCAGTAGCATTGTGGACACAGTACCTATTAGTAATCTCTATATCTCGATTAAACATGCTCTGAAAGTTTTAAATTTAATGCCCTATTCTGTCCCTGAGATATTGCTGATACACCTTTTTGATAGTGTATATTTATATACCGTGATTTGATTTACTGCAACATCACCAAAGCATTCTTTCAAAGTTTGCCCTTAATATTCTTAGCCTCAGTAGTGGCAGTTGCCATAATAGTAGTAATAGCAGTAGTATTACTAGTAGTAGCAGTATGTACATGGTGCATTTTTGTTCGCTCGGCATCCGTGCAAATATACCCAGAAAGTTTCACTTTAATGCCTTAAGTCTTTCCTGAGATATTTCTGATACACTCTTTTGACAAACTGTATGCACATAGTGTGTTTTGATTTAGTACAGCATTGCTTCGATATCTCCTGGAAATTTCACCTTTATACCTTCGCCTTGTAGTTAGTTTTAGCAAGGTAGCAGATGTAGTAGCAGCAGTGGTAGTAGTGTGCACTTAGTACCTTGTAGTTTGTTCAACATCCCCTGAAATTTTTAACTTACTGCCTTAAGCCGTACATAAGATACGTAATCTACAACCAATTGATGTGTTTTTATTTAGTTCAAAATCCCCTGAAAGCTTCAGCTTGACACCCTTAGCCTTTCTGGAGACTCAGGATTAAACATATCACCCTTTTCCAATAACAAATCCTATATGTAAGCATCGGGTGAACTATACAACTTACAGCCCATGCCCTAGGGGATCCAGTAGTCATGTTACCCCCAAAAGTACAGTTATTGGACCTTTCAATTATTTTGAATAAGAGGGATATCTCAAAATTTCGGTCACATATCCTTGGGGGGAAAGGAGCACGGAGGGAGGGGGCAGGTTTCCCTCCAATTGCTTTGACTATTAAATAGGACCATAGGACTTCCAACTTCCGATCAAATGAGCCCTTCTGAAATTTTGAAGACACCTGCTTCTCTACCAAATGCCTTGGTGAAAAGAAAAAAAAGCCAGAAAATCGGGGTTACGAACTGTAAGTAAGGAGCAACTACTACTACTGCTACTAATAGCTCACTGTAAGCCGCCTGAGGTCAACACAGCTACGAATACTCCCCTCCATCTCAATCTATTCAATGGCTCGGCCTAATAGTAGCTGAAATTCTAAAAAGAAATGATAACAGTTAACACGTCAAACGAATTGGCTTTTATGCTGATTACAAATATATAAAGCTTATAAAGTTCAATGTTACCCATCAAAAGCAGTAAGCCTAAGAAAATCGTCTGATTTTCGAAAAAGGGGGAAAACACCCCCAGAAAGTCAAGGGGATAAAAATCATACCATTAGATTCAAAATATAAGCGAATTATGCTGTAGAGAATTCAAGCTCCTATCTACAAAAATGTTGAATATTTGGCCAGAAGAAAGGTCACGGATGTACGTTTAGGTTTGTTCATCTTTTTTCCCTCAGGGTGATCGTTTCGAACCAATGGTCCAAGAAAAGCAGGAGACCGCTCATTCTAATCAAAATTAAAAATTCTAGCTCCCTTTTAAATGACTAAAAAGATTTGAGGACAACTAGACCCCACCATACGCCCCTGTTTCCCCAAAGACATCTGATCGCAATTTTGAGATAGCCGTCTGGTTCAAAATTGTTAAAAACTATAGCAACTTTGTCTCTGGGTATGGTATGACCAACCACAGCCCCTAGGGAAAGGGCTGCAAGTTATGTAATTTGCCCATTGTTTACATTTAGCGTTTGTTACTGGGAAACACACGGAATTTTACCTGGGGTGGGGGGAATTTTACGCGAGGGGGATTTTCCGGCATGATTTGAAAAACGCTCAAAGAATAATTGAAAACTATTTTTGTCTGAACCAGGAACAAGGAGTAAACTTAAAACGAACAGAAATCCATTCTTTGTTTGAGGGGGGGGGGGGGTGCCCCTCTTCAATCCCTCGCTCTTTACGGCAAATTTTGACTTATTGCCACAATTCTCTCAAAACAACTCCTAAACCACATGGGCCGTTTAGTTGGAATTATATATTATTTAAGCACTAAAAATGTTAGTGTAATGAGCGAAAGATTGAGGAGGAAGAAGCCCTCATCATATAAAGAATATGTTCTGTTCGTTTTTAGATTTAGTGTTGCTCTTTATTTTAAATCGAAAAACCCGGTTTTTTTATTTATAACACAAAGAGTCCACTTTGCTCTTTACTCCTAAGAAATCGACAATAACTCCTTCATAATCCTGGAATAGACTAAAAAGAGTTCCAAAGGAGACAAATTTTTATTTTCGAAAATCGCAACAAGAAGATATTTCAGCAAAGGCGGTATAAGAAAGAAAGAGTTGCCATGCTACTCACAGGAAAATAAATTGTGCGAAAAACTTAGAATATTCCAGCAGACTTTTTTAGATCTTGCTGTTTCCAGGTAGGCAGTTTTGCAAATTCTTCTTTAGTCATTTTAAACGCTTCTTTAAAATCTTCAATCGTCAAGTACGTCTGGAATAGACAAAAGAATTAGTGTTTCTTCTAGTTTTCTTTATTCAGAAAAAATAAGGATATTAGAAACAAAATACAAAGAACAACATAAAAAAGAGTAATATCGCAAATGTACCTCAGGTGGGGCTCGAGTCTTTGACACTCGCACTCTTGTTATTATGCTTCTGATTTTTGACCATGTTATTATACTTCACTCTTGATTATACAGCTGATTTCAAATAGATAAAGACTTCAAATAGAGCAGAAAAGCCAGCGAAGCCAGTTATTCACAAGCAGAAAAGCCAGTGAAGGCAGCTTTTTGCTAGCAGAAAAGCCAGTGAAGTATTTTGCTGGCAGTAAAGTTGATAAAGACAGGATTTTGCTAGCAGAAAAGTCGGTGAAGACAGCAATTTACTATCAGAAAAGACCATAAGGCCTAAGCTGTGGACCATAGTGAGCAATGTGAACAGTAGGTGACTTAGCCTACATTTGTTAAGTCTGAGGACCATCTACTTGCAAGGCAGCTCCGCCAGCTATTTTGCCAGTATAGCAATTTTCTACGAGAGGGAGAGCTTGCGAGGGGGTAGATTTCAGCAATGGGAATTTCCACGGGGAGAATTGTCCACAGAGAACATTCGTCAAATACTGTAAAAAGTAAAAAAGCGAACGTTATTAATAGGCGGGATACTTCCCCCCCGGGGGAGAATTTTTCGCCGGGGAATTTTCTGAGGTTTTTTCTGCAGGGGCTAATTTTCCACGGGGAAAATTTACTTGAACTTGATCAGCACCAAAATTTACATGAAAAGGAGACCAGCACCGCCAGGAGGGACTGTAAAGTCCAATGCTACATTGTTTGCGTTTTACATATATATTAATTGCAATTTAAGAACACAAGAAATGATTATGGGAGAAAATTACATCAAACAGAAAGAAAAAACTCCTCTAGACTTAGCTAGTACAAATGATATGTGGGTCTTAAATAAATCAAAGCTAGGTAAATGAATGAATTCTTTGAGATTTTGAGAGTGCAAGGTGCCAAAATAAGCATAAAAATCTATGTTGAGGAGAGTAAGTCACTTACTCTAGGAATAAGTGATGATGAACTGGTGATGTTACGTAATGGGAAAAAAAGATCAAGATGATCCATTTGGGACCAAAACAAAGATACATTTCCCCGACTGGGATGGGACAGAGGTCATAAGAAACAAATCCAAGAAATTCCAAGGTATTTCATATTATTCCAAGAAATTCAAACTTTTTCGGAAGGGTTTAACAGTGACGCTTTGAATAGATTGGGGTAGAAGAAGAGGGTAGGCAGCTGTATTAGCCTCAGACGGCTCCGTGCTCTTGTGAGTTATTAGTAACCACCGTAGTATGCATACGAGCAGAGAAAGTCCGTGTGAGGGCATATTTACAGGGATTAAAGACTTGTTCGAAAGGGCCGACGGCTCGAACAATATCCTAATCGTTCGATATCCTAATCGATACCCTAATATCCGCTACGGCGGTTATTAGTAACCGCCGTATCATGTATACAATTAGAGAGAGTCCGTGTAAGGGCTAGTTTACAGGGATTAAACGCTCGTTCGAAAGGGCCGAAGGTCGAACAAAATTAGGGAGGCAACAAAATCCTAAAACTAGAGCTGACAAAGCAGGCTATTTCATGGTGTGTGGTCGTTTTTACCAACTGAGATTTATATTTCGGTAAAATTACCATATTAAGGAAATAAAAATGCGGCATTTCGCATTTCAATTTTACAGGTTCACAACGTATTTCACCACGTGCAGTCTTATCTCTTTTCTTCACTTACAAGATACTCATTTTCCTAACATTCTCTTTATCATCATATAAACTCAGCTTTGAGTAAACATGTTTGAGGTGTCCTTTGCTTGAGGTATCCTTCCTCCTCACCTCCCAAGAAAGCCGCAATACAATATCTTATATCAAATAGCTTTCACTTTTATTAATTACTTGCGAATTAAGCACACTTTTAGTTTTTTTTTATATATTATATATAAAATAATATATATTATTTTTATATGTTTATAAACTCTCTCTCTCTCTCTCTCTATCTCTCTCTATCTCTCTCTCTCTCTCGCTCTCTCTCTCTCGCTCTCGCTCTCGCTCTCTCTCTCTCTCTCTCTCTCTCTCTCTCTCTCTCTCTCTCTCTCTCTCTCTCTCTCTCTCTCTCTCTCTCTCTCTCTCTCGCTCTCTCTCTCCTAATTTTTCTCCTGTGAGAATTAATAAAAAACAAAACAAATCAAAGCAGATAGACATATAAAGTAGCATAAAAGCGATCGTTACATTTTGACAGCAATAAATTCCCATAAGCAGACAATACAAAACAACTTTTAAATCCCAGAATATTGGATGAACAGTCAACACCACGAGTTTTCCCCCACATTGATGGTCACATCACCTCTTTCTTTGTTGCATCTACTCCATAAGGTAGTTTTTCAGGATCTTTTTCTTTCAGTACTTCAATAGGATATACTGATCCTTCATACCCACTCTTTGAAGTCATAATAACTCCACTTGGGTCACTTTGGGCCATAGCTTGTTTGACGCCTTCAAAACCGCTCTGTCCCTTTAAAAATACACAATAATACACAAACAGTTAATCCTGTAAATGAAAAGAATTGCAGTAACTTTTTTTGGGGCAGGTTTTCTACCTTTTTTTTTAAATCCCGGTTACTCTCTCCGAAAAATACATACAGTATTCGAAAGTTAAATGACATGGCAAATATCAAAGATTATATTGAATTACCTTACAATTATATGTTGCATGTTCAAGAGTCAGTTACCCGACAATCTATTTATATGCATAGAAAATGGGACAGCAAAGAATGTTGTATATTCGAATGTTTTACGTAGTTAAAAACATATATATATATATATATATATATATATATATATATATATATATATATATATATATATATATATATATATATATATATATTGAAGACCAACAAGTCGGCAACCAACCGAAACAGACGCCCACGCAGAATTTTTTTTATCCCAGTCAGGCTTTTGAAAATCTGGTAAAAATAACCATTGAAACGATGAAACGATTTTTATGCCAGTCAAGCTTTTGAAAATCTGGTAAAACTGATTGAAACGATGAAAATGACGAAACAGTTTTTATGCCAGTCAAGCTTTTGAAAATCTGGTAAAAACGATTGAAATGATGAAAATGACGAAACGAATTTTATGCCAGTCAAGCTTTTAAAAATATTGATACTTGAAAAATTGAAAAATAACGATACAAAATCATTTTTCATGTATAAGACTGTAGAATGGCATAAGACCCGTAATAACGCTGAATTACGCGATCCGGATACAACTTTTCCGGATGGGTAGAATCGCTTTTTATGGTACAATTCTGAACGGTTATTTTAGACCCACAAAAAGTTGACAGCAAGACAAAGTCAAGATTCTGCTTATAAGATCTCTGAACCATTAAAGGGTTTTCAATACAATTTTACCAGCACCTGGAGTCTATAATTCGAACACAGTGTATTCATAATATTTGGCACATTTCCAAAGCTTTTGCAACTGAGGCAGTTTGGGAACTACGCCATTGCTCCAGCTTGTCATACCCTATTTGACCAGGTTCAAGGTAGGATTATCTAGTATCCAATGAAAAATCCAGAAAAACGTAGATTGTAAAGAGACTTTGGCAAGATTTTGTTGACAAAAGGGTATTTTAGAAAAGGATTGCAGAAGAGTTTGATAGGCTTTCGATAAATTTAGTCCCCTTCCCGACAAAAACCAATAGAAGTGGCAGTCCTACCTATCGCTGGATAAAGCTTTGTAAAGTCTACAAAGCTGTTCGTTACTTTGATATATGTACCCCAAGGGTCGCTACCCTTTGAGCCCTACGACGGATGAACAGGAGTCCCCAAAAATGAGGCTTCATTCACTGCAGTGTCAAAACCAAGACCTGGATAAAATACACATTACCCTTAGATATGTTAGAAGACTAAGCTAGCCATAGTACAAACAGAAGTTAGTTTAGTTAGTAAAAACGAAAGGCAATTATTAATGGGTCAAGCAGCATTTTAGCAAAAGCCAATTAGGGTTGCATAGATATGGCAATTTGGGAACTGTAATTCCAACCAAAAAGACGTGGTAAGGGATTCAAACCTATGTCCACGCACAGCAGTTAAAATTCATGCAAATTTACAATTATTTTCGTGCAAAAGAAGACACTTGCTAGCACCATTGTAATTATATTCATATTAGTGGGTAATTAGTGGGTAAAAAAAATGATACTTCAGGTGGTTGAAACAACTAGCTGTAACTGATTTTCCAAAACATGATTTACTGAAGCTGTATGCTTGGTTTAATATCTTTTTATGTTTATAATTTGTTTATGAATTTCATTTTGCAAATTAAACTTCTTGATGTTTAACTCAATATTCCAACTTAGCTATTAGATGGTAACCTATATTTGGTCGCTTTTCTTTTGTTTTCTTTTTCTATGAAGCGAATCATACAAGGAACTTGCATGGTCATACAATGAACTTTTTTTCACTTGGTGAAACAAAATTTCACAAGAGGGAGTAAAGATTGATGCTTGGAACAGATTGGGGTGAAGGAGGAGTGTGCCCCTATGTGTTGCCTCAGCAGCTCAGTATTGTTTCTAGCAGTGGCAATAGAAACGATAGAGAGAGAACAGGAGATTGGGATGTTTTACGCAACACAAGTACTTCCAGGCAGTAAAAACCAAGCCATAAAAATTGGTTTCACCTTTTTTCTTTCCTCTTTTGATTTTAGATTTTTCCCTTTTATTAAACCTTACTGTTTAAATCTTTTTGAAATCATGCAAGTCCCTTGTATGATTCGCTTCAGCTTTGTAAACAAGGAAGTGTTCAAACTCTTTTGACTTTGACTTGGGCAACTTTGGTGAAAGTAAAGGGGTTTTCAGTTCTAAAAGATAGATGTACAGGGTCCTTCAAGTGAAGAGACAAGAAGCCTCAAAATTGATGTAGCTCTTTGGCTCCTCAAAGATCCACTTATTAAAGGCTGCTTTTTCAGGCTTAAAAAGCCTATCTTCACTTTTAAATTAAAGAATAGATTTCTATTTATTAGAATGCGGTCTATAATATACACTAAGGCATTAAATTTTGCCTACCATTCTTGACCCCTAATTGGTTTCACCCAATTTCAGGCTACCTTTTAGGCTTAAAACCAACCTGTTCATGATGACTAAAGTTTACAATTCTCTTTATTCAATATTCACTGAATTATAAGTTGTACCTAACCCAAGCCAACCTCCCTTGTTTAGCTGAAGTACGTATTTCCCTTTATCAATCTGCAGTGTAAAGCGTGCTATAATAATTCATATAATGAGTCCTCGCAATTAAAAGCCAAAAAGAAACTAAATTCACGTACCACTGTTGGTACCTAAAAGGTTTCAGCCGTTAAACACTGCCTTTTAGGCTCAGAAAGCCAACCTTTTCAAGTTGACTAAAGTTTATAATTTCTATAGTCAAAATTCACTTAATTCGAAGTTCTACCTAACCCAAGCCAACCTCCCCTTTTTAGCTGAAGTCTGTGTTTCCGTTTATCAAGCTGTGGTGTAAAGGGTGCTATAGTGATTCATATAGTGAGTCATTGCAGTTAAAAGCCAAGAAGAAACTAAATTTACGCACCACTGCTGGCACCTAAACGGTTTCAGCCATTAAATACTGCCTTTTAAGCTTAGAAAGCCAACCATTTCATGTTGACTAAAGTCTTTTTCACAGCTGACAAAAAGTTGAAAGAATAGAAAAATTAGAATACCCAAGGTTAGAATATCATGATCAAGATTAGAATATTGAAAACTACAGGGATTACAGTGGTCAAATATAGTTTTGAAGCATGGGCACTCCGAAAAACGGATGAAGATTTCATAGGTGTTTTCCAAAGAAATTGCCTGCGGATTATCCTGGGTACCCGGCTGACTGACCGTATTTCAAACAGTAGGCTGTGCGAAAAATAGTTTCAATCCCGCTTTCTAAGGCTATAATGAGAGAAAGCTTAAGATGGTTTGGGCACGTTCTGCGGATGAAGGATGACAGATTATAGAAGATTGTCCTTTTTGGCTAATCGTCAAGGGATGAACGGAAGTCAGGTCGTCCGTGGTTGGAGTGGGAGGATGTCATAAGGAAAGATTTAAGGGAGTGGAAACTTCCTGGGGGGTAGTAAAGAGGGAGGTTTTGAATAGATTGGGATGAAGGGGGAGCGTGCGTAGCCGTATTTACCTCAGGTGGCTTGTTGCTGTGGTGAGTTGTTAGTAGTAGTAGTAGTTTATTCAGAAATCACTTAATCCAAAATTATGCCTCACCGATGCCTACCTCCCCTTTTTACCTGAAGCATATATTTCCCGTTATCAAGATGCGGTCTATAGTGGGTTATAGTCATTCATATAGTTAGTCACCCGACTCAAAAGCTATGAAGAAAATTAAATTTACTCACCACTGTTGGCCCATCAAAGGTTTCACCCGTTGTAGACTGTCTGTTAGGCTTAAAAAGCCAACTTTCTCACTTTGACTAAAGTTTATATTTCTTTAAATTCAAAATTCACTAAATCCGAAGTTCCAAGTTATTGTTTCTCAACTAACCCACCTAAATAAAAGGCATCTTATTTATTCTTTTTATTACTGCCTGCTCAACGGCATCTCTTAACACGACGTGTTGCCATTCCAACTACTGTTTAATATTTCACTAAAAATGTATTACTTCTATTCTGGGAATATACTAGAACTTTTAGTAGAAACACCAAAACGAAAATCTTGTTTCCATGCGGTGTAGAATATTGACCACCTCAAAAATTTTGAAAAAAAAAATTGGAAAATTTCAAATGAAAGTTCTTAAGCCGAACTGGCCAGACATGAAAGTTGCTTTGATGTTTCAAAACAGCTTCTTTTCCCTACGTGGATCAGTAGCGACAATTTTATTTATTATTATTGATGGTGGTTTTATTTGTTTTTAGTTTAGTGTTTTTTTTCTTTTTATCTTGTGGTGAGGACGCCTAGTTTGGATACAGGCGAAATATCCGCGTTATTTTAGTCTTTCCTTTCTACTGGCCGTAGTCTCGTTTGAGGTTTTTTTTGTGGAGTTTTATCCCTCTTTGTTGTTTATTGAAAATTTCAACAAATTTGAAAAAGGAAATTAATATTGTGTTAGTCCTGTGGTGGCGCAGTGGATTTGACCTTAGCTTGGTAATACGGGACCCAGAGATCAAATCACGCTGCAGGAATGCACTGCAGGGCCGACACAGGGACCTTAGTAGTCAAGAAGCGTCGTTAATTCTTAAATCTATATATATAAAAATAAGTTGTCTGTGTGTGGATCTGTGTGTGGATCAGGTGACGTCATGTTTGTCCGCATATGACGTCTGAATTATTTCACACTAATACAAAAGAAGAAAAAAACTAAAAAAGGTAAAAACTACAAAAAAAACTAAAAGAAAAAAAAAACTAAAAAAGCTAAAAACTAAAAAAAACTAAAAAAGGTAAAAATCTAATAACTAAAAAAAAACTGAAAAAAATAAAAAAAGGCAAAAACTACAAAAAAAATAAAAACTAATAAAAAAACTAAAAAAGCTAAAAAACTAAAAAAACTAAAAAAAACTAAAAAAAGGTAAAAAACTAAAAAAAACTAAAAACTAAAAAAGAAAAAAACTAAAAAAAGGAAAAAACTGAAAAATAAAAGAGAAAAAGAAAACTAAAAAAATATGAATAAATATATATAAAAATAAGTTGTTTGTGGGTTATGTCTGTCTGTCTGTCTGTCGAGTGACGTCGTGTTTGTCCGCATATGACGTCTGAATTATTTCACACTAATACAAAAGAAGAAAAAAAACTAAAAAAGGTAAAAACTACAAAAAAAACTAAAAAGAAAAAAAACTAAAAAAGCTAAAAAACTAAAAAAAACTAAAAAAAGGTAAAAAACTAAAAACTAAAAATCTAATAGCTAAAAAAAAACTGAAAAAACTAAAAAAAGGCAAAAACTAAAAAAAAACTAAAAACTAATAAAAAAACTAAAAAAGCTAAAAAACTAAAAAAACTAAAAAACTAAAAAAGGTAAAAAACAAAAAAAAACTAAAAACTAAAAAAGAAAAAACTAAAAAAAAGGAAAAAACCGAAAAATAGAGAAAAAGAAAACTAAAAAAATATTAATAAATATAAAAAATATAAATATAAATATAATATAAATTAGCAATCAACAAAGCACCGAGACACAAATGACGACCGGGACACAGGGAGTATAAATGACGACCAGGACATAAGTAAAAAAAAAAACTAAAAAAACTAAAAAAATGGTAAAAACTACAAAAAAACTAAAAACTAATAAAAAAACTAAAAAATCTAAAAATCTAAATAAACTAAAAAAGAAAAAAAAGAAAAAAGGAAAAAAATAAAGGAGAAAAACAAAACTAAAAACGAATGTATATACAGACCGGGACACCGGATACAAATGACGACCGGGACACAGGGATATAAATGACGACCGGGACACAGGGACACAACTACAATGGGGACGCCGGGGGGCACAGGGGGATATAAATGACGACCGGGACACCGGGACACAAGGAATATAAATGACGCCCGGGACACTCAAAGAGAAATCACAGACTGGAACACCGGGACACAAATGACGACCGGGACACAGGGAATATAAATGACGACCGGGACACAGGGACATAACTACAAAGGGGACGCCGGGGTGCACAGGGGGATATATAAATGACGATGGCGACTCAGGGAATGGTCGATTAGCAATCACCATCAACAAAGCTCAAGAGCAATCATTAGAATCATGAGGTATAGATCTGAATACGGATTGTTTTCCCATGGACCATTATATGTTGCATGTTCAAGAGTCGGTAAACCTGACAATCTATTTATATGCACAGACAATGGGACAGCAAAGAATGTTGTATATTCGCAAGTTTTACGTAGTTAAAAACATATATATATATATATATATATATATATATATATATATATATATATATATATATATATATAATATATATATATATATATATATATATATCTATCTATATTCACAGGTGGGACATAGGGACACAACTACAATGGCGCGTAACTAATATGGCGCGTAACGACTTACGCGCGCAGGGGGGCTTGGGGGGGGGGGCGCGAAGCGCCCCCACCAACTAGGTGTTGGGGTGGCGCGAAGCGCCACCCCAACAGCTAGTAATAAATAATATTGCGTTAGGAGATCACGATCTAGAAATGGAGCGAGGAGGCAAAGAGTTCGGAAATATTAAAATTTTATAATGATGCAAAAGTCGATTTTGGGCACAAGTCCTACATTAAGCTGATTTTACCAGGTAGATATTTTACTTATAGTTCAGCTAAGGATAATTGCCTTCCAATGAGAGCAAAATTGTAAACGTCTGTTAAAAGAAGACCTTTTGAAGACGACAGATGTATTTGCGAACTTTGAAAAGATGAAGAGAATGATTAACCGGTGCCAGGGAACTTTCCTCGATACAAAGAAAACAAAGAATTGCTACTTTCAGATAACGTCCGCACAAATTATTTGTAGAACAGTGAGGTATCTTAAAAATGTGTTTATTAGAAGAAAGTCTTAGTTTATTGATTAACTGGAGTTTTTCATCACTGTGATCAATTCATGCAATTTCTTTGTTGTAGAATTTTGAAAAATTAGAGACCAGTGGTGTATTTTGTGTTCTTTGTGTTTTTTTGCACATTACATTTTGTTAGGGTTTACGCTTTATATTATATTTTTGAAAGAAAGCCAACAATTTATTTTCCTTGCGAGGGGGGCGTCTAAAAAGAAAATTGTATTAAAGAAACGAAAGACTAAAGAGTCTTTCCACAGAGCCTTTAGTTCAACCATTGCAAGATTTTTTTTATTTTAGGCATAATTGGAGGAGGCAGTAGAAGAGGTTAGAAACCCAGGAAATCCACAGAGCCCCTAAATAGTTCTAATAAATAGCATGCAAGAGGACAAGATAAATGTGCCTCAAAAAAGGCTGGGATGAAAAATGACTGAAACTGTGGGGTCTCTAGAGGAGGTTATAGCAGAAACTTTGAGGAAGACTAGACAGAGGAGAAGTGTTTACCAATTTGGTAAATACGCGGTTTATTAGGGTAATGTATTAGTAATTTGTGTAAATTTAAGGGGCCAGGAGACCCAACTCTGTATCTACTACAATTTACAATGCAAAGCAAAGTGATGATTCGGGAAAAGGGTTAGCATGTCAGCAACTAACTAAATTAACTAATTAATTACTAAGCAATCAAAATATTAATTAAACTAAATTAATTGCAAGCTATGACTTTTTTTACATACCAAAACCAGTGCTTCCTTTTAAAAGCAAAATTTCGCCTAGAATCAAGAAACGAAATTATTAGTGCATAAGAACATTCCAGTTCAATTAAATCCCATACCTCCCATAATAACGCCTTCTGGGTCTTCAGCTCTTATCTGCTCGATTATATAATCCACTGTCATTCGCTAAAAACAAATCATCAAAACGTATTGTAAAATATTGGAGATAAATAGTAATTTAAGCCAAAAAATAAGTTAAATATAAAAATACAAAATATACAAGGAAAAATATAATATAAGAAATATGAAATAATTAAAATAAAGTTTGAAAAGTGTGAAATAATGTTTGAAATAATGAAAATTTAAAAAAAAAAAATAATAAAATAAAACTTTAGCGAAAATGTAAAAAGTGAAGAACAAACAAAATTAAATAAGAACAAACCAATAATAATAATGAACAAATAAAAAACAACAAAATAAATTAAACTTTTTCGTTGTTCCCTGTTTTCTACTATTTTATGTACTTATGCCCAAAAAAAATCAACCTTTCGACTTTTTATCTATGAAACTGCGAAATTTCACAATAAAACACTTTAAGTTCCCTCCAGGAATGTACGCTGGAAATTGTTTGGTGGGGTAAAGTACCATAATATTCGTAAAATATAGTTTATGCATTAAAGAAAAAAACATATAATAAATTTTTTTAATAATACAAAAATACTAACTGAATAAACACTCAACTCCTAAATATTCTCACAAATAACTGAAAGTCCAACAAAAATTTAGTTAATATTAAAATATTAAGTATATTACTTAGATATCAAAAACTAAAATATATGCAATTTATCGCCCCGCTTCAGATGCAATACAATAAAGTGCTATAATCATTAATTAATCCAAAAAAATAACATACAATTTCGCTCAAATTTAAGGCACATGTTGTACACATTGCATGAAATTATATGATTAACAAAATACCAACTGGTTAATAATGATGTATAAAAATAAATATCCCTAGGTATTATCCTATAGAGGTATATCCCTAGGTAATAATATCACTAGGTATTACTGTCAGTGGCGTAGCTAGGACGGGGAGGGGCAAGAGGGTATGGCAGCCTCCACCCCAACTTATGAAGGGACACTAAACTGAGTTTTTGTTTATATTGTAGCAGTGATGGTAGAGGGGGTCCGAAAAATCGAAGTTGTCCCCAGGCACTGAAAACCTTAGCTACATCTCTGATTACCGTTCAAAGCACCGGCAATCTCAGCAGAAATACAATTAAGGTTTTTTATTTAACGGATTTCTTAAGCTGCATCAAATGATGCAACATAGAAGATTATAATATATTACCACTAAAATAAGATACCAACTGAATAATAATGAATATTTAGTGATTATATAATAAATGTTATTTCAAGCATGAAGAGTCCCGTAATAATTTAATCGAAGCTTTTTCTATAGGCAATTATTTAGTTTACAACGAATACGAGGCGACACCACGAAAACCCAAAATTTAGCTATAAAAATATAACCAAAAGAAATAACCAACATTTTGTTTAAATGTAAAAAATACTTTTACATACTGCATGATTTCATGATTTTAATAAAACAAAATAATAAGGGGATAATACTTATATGTTAAAATAAATGAAAACTAACCTCCCACATTTTGTCGTCCCAAGCACCAAAGAAGCCAGTAAACGTCGGAGGTTCTTGTCCTTGTCTTATTTGGACAATTGGGATGTCTTTTCTTCCACTAGGGTCTGTTTTCAAATATTCTTGTGCCATTTGCATAGCCCGTTCTCTTTCTGTCTTGTTGGACTCAGCTCCAATCCAAACATAGATGGTAGTGCAAGCATCAAGTACCATGACATCATCAGGGACAAGGTCGTTCTGGTTGAACTCAATGATCTCTTCGGCTAAAAAAGGTTTAATAGATAAAATTTATTAAAATATGTTCAACAAGAAATTGAAGAAAATTAAAAGAAAAGAAGATTTTTAAATCCTCGAAAAGAAGAAAATTAAAAGAAAAGAAGAATTGAAGAAAATTAAAAAAGAAGATTGAAGAAAATTAAATTAAATCACAAAGGAACAAAAACAAAAAATTGTGGCCTGGAAAGATTTTGAATATTCCGGCGAACCTTCATGGCAAAAAGGAGTGAAATTTTATAAATTGACAAGAGAGAAAAAACAAAAATTGCGACAAGCTGATAAAAAAACAATGTAAGACTGAAACCAACCGAAACAGAGGAACCAAGACAACCATAAATCAGAAAGGTAATTAGAAAGAATTGAGTTCTAAAAGAGCCAAAAAATATACGTCTAATATAAAACCAAATATTTTAAATTAGGTATTATAAAGTCGCCATCAAAAAGTATTTTTCCCAGATTCATGTCTACGGTGTATTTAAATAAAACAGGATAAATTATGCATCCCTGTTCACACCACTTTCAACATAAAAAGGCACAGTTTTTTTTCCAGCACCCTTAGTCAATTTGCAGTGTTCATAGTTGGGCTTCAGCAGCTTTACGAATCCAACCGTCTGCAATAAAATCTGCAAATTCATCAGAAGACAAAAATGAATTCGTAGTTTGTATATTTTTTTTTTTGCATTTGCACTATTTATGCATATTACAACTAGTTTTATAGATTTCGTTTCGTCCCTATTTTTTGATTGTCTACTTTTAGGTCAGATATATTATTTTAGTTGTTCTTGTTTCTAGTCTAACCTTGGATTCAAAATAGTTAGTTTCAAAAATCAGCGTAGATTCCTTCTTAGAAGTTTACTGCTCGTTTTTCTACTACTACTACTAATACTACTAACAACTCACTGCAGCACCGAGCCACCTAAAGGCCAGCAGAGCCATGCACGCTCCTCTTCCATCTAAACCTACTGCTGGCTATAATTTTACTGCCGGTTTTCTACTACTACTACTACTAATAACAACTCACTGTAGCACCAAACCACCTGGAGATGGGCAGAGCTACGCACGCTCCTCCTCCATCCAGATCTATTCAATGCCACCTTCCTTACAGCCTCCCAGGAAGTTTCTGAAATCCAGTATTTCCTTAAATGATTCCAATGATTCTAACGAAGTTTGGCAATTTCTGGTAATTATATACCACATCCAATAAATAATCTTGCACACATATCTAAAATGGTAATTAAATTTTACTTGTATAACCGTTTATTTTACCACTTTAAGTCTCTTATTTTCATAGCTGTATATTTTTGACTTTGGTTCTATTGTTCGCAGTTTATTTCTCGAATTTTAATCAAATACAATTATTTCAGTCTCAGCTTTTCATCCGATCCAATTTTGAAACAGAAAAATGATTAGTCTCAGAAATCCACTATTTAAGCTTTTTGTTTCTTAAAATTCCGTTTCTTTTTTTCCACATTTATTTATTCTATCTCTGAACTTGCTTCAAACCCTTGAACACTGAAAAATTCGTCAGTGAAAGACTGGTAGTGCCGTACTGAGGTCTGGTAATTTCTGGTAATTATACAGAAAATCCAATAAAGTAATATTTCACAAAAATCTAAAATGGTAATTAAATTCAGCTTGTATAACCGTTCGTTTTACCATTTTCATTTGCTTGTTGTCACAGCTGTAAATGTTTAACTTCAATTTTGCTGTTCATACATTATTTTTTAAATATAATCAAATATGATTTATTTCAGTTTCACCTTTTTATTTGATCCAGTTTTGAGACAAAAATGGTTAGTTTCAAAAAAAGCTTTTTAGCCTTTTTATTTTTTACTATTCCACTTTGTTTTTCCAACTTGTATCAATTTTATCTTTGAATTTCCTTCAAGCATTCGAACACAGGAGAATGCGGTGGTCAAAGCCAGGTAGCTTGCACCGAAGGGTGGGAATTCCTGGTAATTGTATAAAAAAAGATAATAAAACAATCTTTCACAAAAGTCTAAAATGGTAATCTTACCATTTTCATTCGCTTGTTACCGCAGCTGCAAATGTTTAGCCTCAATTCTATTGTTCGTAAATTATTTCTTAAAAAACAATCAAGCATAATTATTTAAATTTCATCTTTTTATTTGATCCAGAGTTTTAAAACAAAAAATAATTAGTTTCAAAAATTAGCTATTTAATCAGGCTTTTTATTATCTTTCAATTTCCTTTAAGCATTTGAACACTGGAAAATGCGAAGGTCAAAGTTTGGCAATTGTTAATTAGGTTTAATTTTTTCGCCTTTAGTTTCAAACTTTATCTGATCCATTTTTGAAGCCAAAATTTGTTTTAAAAATCGGAAAATTCGACTTTTTATAATTATAATATTAGTTTTTGAACCCTAATTAATTTTACCTTTAAACTTCCCAGAAGCATTAGAGCACTGGAACAGACGAGGGTCGAAATCCGGTGACTCGTCAGCCAGTATTTTGTTACTGGCGTATTCACCTTTGCCGCCAATGGCTTCCCAGAAATCATCTTTTTCTTGTCCTAAAAGGGAGATCGGTTATTAGAGTCTGGAAAATTTCCTACACACTTTCAGCAGGGGCATCAAATGTAGCTTGTTCATGCATGAGATACTAATGATCGTTCTAATTGGTTAAGTGAAAACAAATACAACCCTAGGTATTTTAATAAATTGTAAAGAACTGGGAGTCGAACTTTTAATAAAACTGCCAGATTCACAAACGTTTTCTTCCAATTGAACTTTTTCAAAATTTTGCTGTTTCAGTG